>NW_016907990.1:154116-160477 GCF_001483705.2 Eufriesea mexicana
AGAAAAACCACGCCTGTGTTCCTTCTTCTCTCGTTTCCAATTTTTCTTTTCTTCATTTTCCGATTTTCCTATCTACCTCTCCGACTTTGCGGATTTTCTAATTTTCCCAGTTCTGGCTTTCCACTTGTCCGTTTCTCCCATCTCCCAATTTTTCGAATTTCGTGTCACCTTCGCGACCAACTCATAGTACGCGCGAGAAAAACCACGCCTGTGTTCCTTCTCTCGTTTCCAATTTTTCTCAACTTTCCAATTTTTCTTTTCTTCATTTTCCGATTTTCCTATCTGCCTCTCCGACTTTGCGGATTTTCTAATTTTCCCAGTTCTGGCTTTCCACTTGTCCGATTCTCCCATCTCCCAATTTTTCGAACTTGGTGTCATTTGATTAGGCGAAAGCGGATATTTCGGTATACGATTAGGGTCGTGAGCGGAGGTTAGGTTATCGTTCGGTGGTTCGTTAGAGGAGTGGGTTGTAAACTCGTGGACGTTGAAGTTTCTAATGTACGAGGATGATAGAAGGAAAACACGGTGGGCATCAATCGACTAGGAAGAGGTATTTTAATATGACGTCAGTGAGGGGGAATAACCTGTTGGACTCGAATCTACATTCTTTAGAGAATAAATGGGAATTTTGGAATTGGATACTTGTCCCGATTGTGGAAATTATATAAATTATTCGATAATACGATATTATTCAAAGGACAAAATTAAATGCTCGTCGATTTAAATGTCGCAATTACTGGAGCGTAAATATGGACAAAATGAAGCAAATATGGAACAAAGTAGAGTCGATAAGTATTTACGGGATAATTAAAGGTCCGCGATGGTGGTTAACAGTATGCCTAGGGATCTTATGCGTTAACGCGTAAGCAGATCCGGTGAAATCGGATTTGTTCTCGATTACGCGCGCTACCTCGTTGATGCGCAATTAAGTCGCATCAATTTTGAATTAGAAAACGTTGCGGCATCCGGTAATTCCTATTCCTCTAGCCTGCACGACAGTTTAGAGACTCGTCCGCGAGAAAAAGGGGAAAAGAAAGTAGAAAGAGAAAAAGGAAAACAAAGTCAAAATTGTTCTTATACCTCTGCAACGTCGATTTCCTGAAATTCCACGACGCAAAATTTCGTTGATTCCTGTTCCTCTAGCTTTTAAACGCCTCTCTGACAAAGAGACTCGAAAAGGGAAGGAAAAAGGAGAAAAAATGATAGAAGAAGTTAGGATCAAGAAAAGGCACTCGCGATTCGCCTGATAGCCTGAAAACATCGGTGGCGTGAAATTCAGTGACCCGAGGATTTCGTTAAAGACCGAGATATAAGCGAGTATTCCGCGAAACTTCTTGAAGCTGCCGAGGAGTTCCTTACGCTTGGCAAGCTGACACGGCTGGATTCGAATTTACGAGCGAGTTCTGGCCAAGATTTTCGCGCCGTTCAGGGAATTGTCAATCCCATCTTCCGGCATTCCGACTGCGAATCGTATTTGCACGCTGGAAAATTTCCCTCCGCCGCCTCGCCGATAATTTTATTACGGAATGTTTACTCCAGGACGGCGAATAAATCCTGGAAAACTTTGACCCACCGTGTGTGTACCAACGTGCACACACACACGAACGAATACACGTCCACACCGGCAAGGTTCAATGAACTCCCACTCGATCTTCTCTCCTCGAGATTCGAGAAGCTGAATTAATACCTAACTGAAAACCTTGAAAACGCCTCTCTACCCTTCGCGAGCGAGCCGCGATCAAGATTAAATGCACGTAACAGGTACACCCGCATAGTTAAAACCGAGATGATTTAAGGCGGTTGAAGAGCCGAGAGACGGAGGCACCGTGAACTATGGCTGAACGTCGTAGACCAACGGATGACTTATTTCACGGTGGCTAACGGGCTAAATAAGTCGCGGATAATCGAGGCGACAATTGTATTCCCTAGGCAGCATGCTCGCTTTCGTAACAGTAATCTTTAGCATTCCGTGTAGCGATCTCTACGCGATGATCTCAGTCCTTCGGCTACTCCGGCGACCGTCACACGTTTAGATCGTTGAACCTGCGTGTTAGACCTTTCCCTTGCTCAGGTTCAAAAACCCGCGTTAATCTCCAAGTAAGCGGATTATTTTCAGTCAGGTGAATCACGACCATGGTATGACTATCGCGCGACAAACGCAATCCTCGCGTTAAACGAAAGAAAGGAGGAATGTGTAATACTCGTCCACGCTTTTCTGCCTTCGCTGCTCTGCCTCGCACGCGCCTAACCTCCGACTCTGACTAATCAGAGAATCCGTTTAACTTCTTCAGGGATCTTCTTAATTATATAGGTGATAATGTATTTTAACGGAAAATTAAATACATGTCTAAATATACCGACATTCGCATGCTAGTCGCGTAAACTAGGCTTGCCCGAGTCTCCAATTTATCTTTCAGCGAATAGTAGGTCAAAAGGAAATCCGAAAAAGTTCCTCGAATATTCCAAATGGAGGTTATACAAAGATTTGGACTATACTCTTGCGTACGAAAAATTGGAGCGAGAAAATGGAGAAAATTACCAAATTTTATATCATCCACATAGTAGTAGGATACACTAGGATCGTCCGAGTCTTCAATATATTTTTTAACGAATAGTAGGTCAGGAAGAAATCCAAAAAAATTCCTCAAATATTCCAAATGGAAGGTATACAAAAATTTGGACTATATATTTACGTATGATATAATTAGAGCGAGAAAATTGAGAAAATTACCAAATTTTGTATCATCTACATGCTAGTAGCGTGCACTAGGCTTGTCCGAGTCTCCAATTTATTTTTTAACGAATAGTAGGTCAAAAGGAAATCCGAAAAAGTTCCTCGAATATTCCAAATGGAAGTTATACAAAAATTTGGACTATATATTTACGTATGATATAATTAGAGCGAGAAAATTGAGAAAATTACCAAATTTTGTATCATCTACATGCTAGTAGCGTGCACTAGGCTTGTCCGAGTCTCCAATTTATTTTTTAACGAATAGTAGGTCAAAAGGAAATCCGAAAAAGTTCCTCGAATATTCCAAATGGAAGTTATACAAAAATTTGGACTATATATTTACGTATGATATAATTAGAGCGAGAAAATTGAGAAAATTACCAAATTTTGTATCATCTACATGCTAGTAGCGTGCACTAGGCTTGTCCGAGTCTCCAATTTATTTTTTAACGAATAGTAGGTCAAAAGGAAATCCGAAAAAGTTCCTCGAATATTCCAAATGGAAGTTATACAAAAATTTGGACTATATATTTACGTATGATATAATTAGAGCGAGAAAATTGAGAAAATTACCAAATTTTGTATCATCTACATGCTAGTAGCGTGCACTAGGCTTGTCCGAGTCTCCAATTTATTTTTTAACGAATAGTAGGTCAAAAGGAAATCCGAAAAAGTTCCTCGAATATTCCAAATGGAAGTTATACAAAAATTTGGACTATATATTTACGTATGATATAATTAGAGCGAGAAAATTGAGAAAATTACCAAATTTTGTATCATCTACATGCTAGTAGCGTGCACTAGGCTTGTCCGAGTCTCCAATTTATTTTTTAACGAATAGTAGGTCAAAAGGAAATCCGAAAAAGTTCCTCGAATATTCCAAATGGAAGTTATACAAAAATTTGGACTATATATTTACGTATGATATAATTAGAGCGAGAAAATTGAGAAAATTACCAAATTTTGTATCATCTACATGCTAGTAGCGTGCACTAGGCTTGTCCGAGTCTCCAATTTATTTTTTAACGAATAGTAGGTCAAAAGGAAATCCGAAAAAGTTCCTCGAATATTCCAAATGGAAGTTATACAAAAATTTGGACTATATATTTACGTATGATATAATTAGAGCGAGAAAATTGAGAAAATTACCAAATTTTGTATCATCTACATGCTAGTAGCGTGCACTAGGCTTGTCCGAGTCTCCAATTTATTTTTTAACGAATAGTAGGTCAAAAGGAAATCCGAAAAAGTTCCTCGAATATTCCAAATGGAAGTTATACAAAAATTTGGACTATATATTTACGTATGATATAATTAGAGCGAGAAAATTGAGAAAATTACCAAATTTTGTATCATCTACATGCTAGTAGCGTGCACTAGGCTTGTCCGAGTCTCCAATTTATTTTTTAACGAATAGTAGGTCAAAAGGAAATCCGAAAAAGTTCCTCGAATATTCCAAATGGAAGTTATACAAAAATTTGGACTATATATTTACGTATGATATAATTAGAGCGAGAAAATTGAGAAAATTACCAAATTTTGTATCATCTACATGCTAGTAGCGTGCACTAGGCTTGTCCGAGTCTCCAATTTATTTTTTAACGAATAGTAGGTCAAAAGGAAATCCGAAAAAGTTCCTCGAATATTCCAAATGGAAGTTATACAAAAATTTGGACTATATATTTACGTATGATATAATTAGAGCGAGAAAATTGAGAAAATTACCAAATTTTGTATCATCTACATGCTAGTAGCGTGCACTAGGCTTGTCCGAGTCTCCAATTTATTTTTTAACGAATAGTAGGTCAAAAGGAAATCCGAAAAAGTTCCTCGAATATTCCAAATGGAAGTTATACAAAAATTTGGACTATATATTTACGTATGATATAATTAGAGCGAGAAAATTGAGAAAATTACCAAATTTTGTATCATCTACATGCTAGTAGCGTGCACTAATCTCTCTCTCTCTCTCTCTTACTCCGCAGAGTTCCTCGAAGGCATTTTCCAGTGGACGATTACCCCAGAAGAGGAGCTATCGATCGTCGTGACCGAAACTGCCTGCTCGGAGCCTGGGTCCTTTATTATCGGTTATAATTATTTGCACGTAACGCGCGTGCAACGACGCTCGTATTCCGTGTTTCATCGTCTCCGTGCCATTGAATTTATCGCTACCGTTATACACCTTTCGACTGGATCCCCGCCTCTCGTCGTGTCCGTTTGAGTTAAAGCGCCGCTCAAGCCCGGTACAAGCGAAGACTACACCGAACACTCTCCTCGCTCTCTTCGGCCCGACACGAGCCGCTGCATTTTCAGAACGGTACTCCTAACTGTATCTTACATACGTATACACGTACATGTGTATATACGTCTGTTTCTGCTCACCTGTCGGCATCGCGACCGAGCACCCGCGCATACCGATCGGAGAACAAGGGAAAACGACCGCGTCGATGACCCTAGGCGAGATGACGAATTCTATGGGTGGAACTGCCGGCTGATTCCCATGGAATTCGAGGGAACCGAGCGAATCTTTAATTCACACGTCTTCGCCTAACCTTGCAACACGATCCTTACCTCCTTTGGCTCATTTAGCTCCTCCAGCTTCCATCGTCACTTCAGCTCCTTCAGGGTTTACCGATAGCTCACATTTCGACCATGATTATTACTGGGACATAGACTATTCGAACCAGGATTTCCCAATCTTTATCTCCAATTTATATTAATTTATCCTCAGTACGAACTCTTCCTCCGTTTTCTTTTGCTCCCCGATCCCAAAGAACGCACATAGATATTTGCACAGCATCCTTTGTCCTTACTACCTCGAAATTCTTCCATTTAATCGCGTGATCCTAAAGATCTTGCAGATTTTGCGACCTCTTTCGGATAATTTCGTCGAATGAATGGCAACCGGAAGCAATGCAATACCTTGGTCGGAGACCTCTGTCCCACTTGCGTAGAGGTTGCCCCCGGTTATCACTGCTTCGATGAAATTACGAAATCGGTCGTGAGACCGTGTGGTCCGAGCCCAGCTTCTAGATATGTATCTCGGGGACCAGGCATTTCGATCGAGTAAATTTTCGTCCACGATCTGGCATTGAAATGCAGAACTCCGATGTTCCCGAGGCACGATGAACTCCATTTTCCAGCCGCCTCCACCTCTCGCTATTTACACGGTACGTTATACGTTCTAGTTAGAGGCGAATTGAATTTTCCGAGGCCTGGTTCGGGAAACGTAAACTGTAGCCGGAGCAATGCTGGGTCTGCGTTCACGGAGCGTCCTTCGCGGGTCCCTCGTTCGGCCAGGATTTTCTCATTACGTCCGACCCGGTATACTAATTTATTCGTACACGACGAGCAATCACGAAGGAAACGGTTAGTCATCGTTCAACGATCCCCTCTCTGAATGAGCGAGCGAGCGGAGCGGGGCAGGAACGTTGCATAAAGATTAAGGAACAATCGGGTACGCGTTGAAACAACGATCGAGGGTCGAGGGAGGACGATTGAACCGTTAATCGTTTTTAGAATCCCGCAATCAATGAGCTGCACGGAGAGAAACTCGGATCAAAGAGAATCGTGGAAGGAGCACGGAGGAAGCAGAGAGGGAGAGAGGAGGGTGAAAAGAGAGGGAAA
>NW_016907990.1:160657-165174 GCF_001483705.2 Eufriesea mexicana
TGTAGGGATACTCACGTAATGTAGGCCCGTTCCCGGAGATACCGTAAGACCTTGCTGTTACGTCACTAGTAGCCGCGTGATTAGGAGAAAAAGGATACCGCGGCGCGAAGGGAGACGAAGCGAGCGGAAACTCTGTCCTCGGGGCAGAATTCTGCCAATTCGTCGGCGCCATGCCTCTCCGAGGTCCCGCGAAACCTGCATTTTTCCACATTTTTCGTCGCTTTTTTAATTTCTCGAAATTTTCTCTTCCTTCTTATTTCTTTCAGTGCAGTGTTTAATTAGCCACGCTTCGTGCTCCGTTTTGGGCAATTTGTGGATTTAATAATAATCCCTCCGACTCTGCGAGATCTCCGTTTAAATATTTCTCGATCTCTCGTGTTTGGATTATTCGAAAAATTTGGGAAACGATGGTGCAATTTGATCGGACGATTTCGGTACAAGCGCGAGGTTCCCTTACTCGTAGCTTTCGAGACTCGCGGAGTTTTTCAGGGCCGAGAAATTCTTTAGCGCCGGTCTAACTGGAGAGTCGGGCTCCTTTAATGGCTGCAAAATGGTCGCAATTAACGGCACAGAGGTTCCAGGCAGTTTCGGAGGCGGCGCACGGGAGTCGAAAGTGATTATCCAGCTGTTCCGTGCTGGAACGCTTCTAAAATAAGAGACGCGTGTATGACGTTATAATTACGTGGCTGTGGACGTTGGCAGTAAATTTAGATGTGCGAAGTGGGCTAAACGATCGCTAGTGCCGGCTCAGCGGTCAAATAAATCTAGCCTTGCTAAACGAGACGACGCGTCGCTCTTTCGGATTCCGAAGCTTGCCACTTTAATTTCGCAGATCGCGTCACTTGCGGCCATTTCCCTCGCGTTTCGAACGAAATTGCAATTCCTAACCGTACCGAACACGCGACGAAACGAATCTCGCCGAAGATCCTGACAGAAACCGTCCCTGAAAGGAATCCCGTTGCCTTCGAAGAAACTGACGAACGATGCGTCACGTGTTACGGACATTTCGTAAGAGACGACGTTCGTTTCGTCACGTACGATGACTGCTGAGGCTTCACGTGAAATCATCAGCCCTTCCGAACTCCCCTCCCTCGTTTTCCTTCCCTCCCACGGCCACCATCGTCACCGACACGCTCCGCGTCCACGTGTTTCTATCTGCGGTCAGTGCACCTTGCTGCACGAACCGCGGCCATTTACCGAAGGTCCACGTAACGCGACCGTGTTTAATAATCTTTTCTCCCGAGGATCGTCAACCTTGCCCCACGGAGAGATGAAGAAAACGATAGGGAGCTGGCTCTGGATCGGATGGTAGACGCTGGCACACCGTGGACCCTTCTTCAGGGTGTCTAAGCCTCTGACAGGGGGCTATCGATCAAACCGAGCGTTACCGAACGCGCCTTGCCTCGTGTTACGTAATTCCACGGGGTTCCCCGTTAATTCGATAATTACGGGCTACCTTATTTTTCGAACACGGACGCCGGATAATTCACGAGAACGAATGAAGAATGTAATTAGTATAGTTATTTTT
Organism: Eufriesea mexicana; assembly: GCF_001483705.2. Lineage (NCBI taxonomy): Eukaryota > Metazoa > Arthropoda > Insecta > Hymenoptera > Apidae > Eufriesea > Eufriesea mexicana. Next base: position 162,186 of record NW_016907990.1, read on the forward strand.
TATTTAATTTCTTCCTCCTTCCTTTTTTCCTCGATGAGCGAGCGATTTTTCTTTCCAAATTAACCCGAATCTTCGGAATGAAATTATACCCGAGTCTCGAGAAATTTAATTGGCCTGCTGTAATTGCTGATTTAATTTTGATCCTGATTTAAGTCCGTAACGCGGGAAACGAATGCCCGCGTGTACCCCGGTAGTCGTTGCGAGATACGCATCGGATTCGGAAATGTCTAAACGATACCGAACTCGAATGCGCGTGACGATGAAATTAGAGACAAAATGATGCACGTGAGCGATCGTTCATCCTCCGGTTCGATTGCGGCGTTGACGCATGCGATGAATCTTCGTGTCGATGACACGTGTTAGAGCTTGGCTCGATTCGCGATACGGAAGTGCAAAGTGCGGACGAAGTCGCTGAACTTGCAGCTCGTACTTCGTTCCTCCGATTCCAGCGCTGACCTTTCTCTTTGAAACGCATTGCCTCGTGTTCCTCGAAATCCTTTTTATACCTCTGCCAAAAGTTGCCTCGTTTCCACGAAATACACTCCGTTCGAATTAATCGCTCGATCCTACCATTGACCTCCTGGGCCCCGAAGAAAAGAAGAAAAAGGAATAAAATGAAATAAAATAAAAGGAAGGAAATCTTTCGCATTGACATTGACACTGTTCCCCCTATTCTCGCTCTACCCACTTTCTCCCATAGTGGAAGCAACGCGAGGCTCTACTTAAAATCCAATGGCGGCCACCCCGCGCGAGACACCCTCTTAACCCAGTCCTCTCTTTTCACGCTCACCCTAGCGGCCTAAAGCGCGACAATTCCATTCTCGCGTGTTACGCCACCTCGTCTCTCAACGAGTCGAGCGTGTCGATCAGCCCTGTCTACTCGCAGGTAGACACGAACACCGTGCAACACCGGGTGAAACGAGGACGGGGAAGAAGACGGAGGGAAAAGGTGGAGGCCCTAGGAAGACTCAAAGGTTCACGGCCGGGTGGTTGCTTTAAATCAGGCAGGTAAGGTGGTTTGACGGGGAAGAGACATCACTCGCCACGTGGTGGCTCAAGGGTCATTGTCCTGCGGTCGAGCTTTGTCGAGGTGAATCGGGCTCGGGGAACCAGGTACTCGTTCAAAAAGTTCCCGCTGCTTTCGGCGCTCTTTCAATCATAGACCTGCTCGTGGACATTCGCTTTGTTCGTTTACATTGGCTTTTATAAACGCGTCGAGTGAAACGTGGCTGGTCTGACTGGCCACGGCGCGGACCCGGCTCCTCTGCCACGGGTCTTCCTGTTTCGCGTTAAAGAGGATGTTGGCTCACCGATACCGTACGCTCTAATCTACGATTTATCGATTTATCGACGACTAACGTTTGACTTGTCTCTTCTCGGAACGAGTACGTTCTCGCAGACATTGCTTTCTATCCTAGACGTGGAACGAATCCATTAACTCCATTTTTGGAATTTTCTTTTAATTTTCTTTTTAAATCTGGTTCAAAATAATTTTCGGATTCGATAGATTTCTAGTTTTCTATCGATTATCAATGGTTTCGTGATTGTACAGGAAAGAGTTGCTTGGGTTGCACGCGTGTTGGTGGGAAAAATTTAATTAATTTAATGAAACGGAAGCGAAGAGGATCCATATTTAAAGCTTCAAGCTGTCACACTTCGAAAGTGAAAATACTTGATATTTTCCTTGCAACCTCGGGTTTAGCATTCGAATCAGCGTCGCGTGGTGATTCCAACGCGAGCGGAACTTTGACACGGAATGAAAAGGAGCACCGTGAGGAGGCTGTTTTCCCAGGAAAGAGATAAGCGGGTTTCGTAGGCTGTAAAATTGTGAATTCTAACGAAGGAACTCTTGCTTTCGTAGCGGGAATTCCAAGAGTCGAACGCCGAATTCCTGACCAATTACGGCCGAGGCATTATCGCTGGCCACGGGATAGTGGAACAACGCGCGTAGAAAAAGCCGACGTGACTGTAAATTTTTTACGAGCGCGAGAGATAGAGAGGGCAGCGGGCATGGAGTTTCGGCCGCGCCGAGGACGAACAAGCCGAACGAGCGAGCGAACGAGCGTGTAGCACCTGCGGTCGACGACCCTTGCGGTGCTATCGAATACCTGCCGACACGACGATCCGCTCGTTTGCTCGCTCGCGATCGCCTCGCTCTTTTGGTGGCCCGTCCAATACTTCCCTCGAGAACTTGATTAAACCCGGAAAAAAGATCCTGCGTCGCGAGGGCACCGTCGCCACCAACTCAAAGTGCGCGCGAGAAAAACCACGTCTGTGTTCCTTCTTCTCTCGTTTCCAATTTTTCTTTCCTTCATTTTCCGATTTTCCTATCTGCCTCTCCGACTTTGCGGATTTTCTAATTTTCCCAGTTCTGGCTTTCCACTTGTCCGTTTCTCCCATCTCCCAATTTTTCGAATTTCGTGTCACCTTCGCGACCAACTCATAGTACGCGCGAGAAAAACCACGCCTGTGTTCCTTCTCTCGTTTCCAATTTTTCTCAACTTTCCAATTTTTCTTTTCTTCATTTTCCGATTTTCCTATCTGCCTCTCCGACTTTACGGATTTTCTAATTTTCCCAATTCTGAGTTTCCAGTTGCCCGATTCTCCCATCTCGAAATTTGTCGAATTTCGTGTCACCTTCGTGACCAACTCATAGTACGCGCGAGAAAAACCACGCCTGTGTTCCTTCTTCTCTCGTTTCCAATTTTTCTTTTCTTCATTTTCCGATTTTCCTATCTGCCTCTCCGACTTTGCGGATTTTCTAATTTTCCCAGTTCTGGCTTTCCACTTGTCCGTTTCTCCCATCTCCCAATTTTTCGAATTTCGTGTCACCTTCGCGACCAACTCATAGTACGCGCGAGAAAAACCACGCCTGTGTTCCTTCTCTCGTTTCCAATTTTTCTCAACTTTCCAATTTTTCTTTTCTTCATTTTCCGATTTTCCTATCTGCCTCTCCGACTTTACGGATTTTCTAATTTTCCCAATTCTG
>NW_016907990.1:167806-220337 GCF_001483705.2 Eufriesea mexicana
AATATTCCAAATGGAAGTTATACAAAAATTTGGACTATATATTTACGTATGATATAATTAGAGCGAGAAAATTGAGAAAATTACCAAATTTTGTATCATCTACATGCTAGTAGCGTGCACTAGGCTTGTCCGAGTCTCCAATTTATTTTTTAACGAATAGTAGGTCAAAAGGAAATCCGAAAAAGTTCCTCGAATATTCCAAATGGAAGTTATACAAAAATTTGGACTATATATTTACGTATGATATAATTAGAGCGAGAAAATTGAGAAAATTATCAAATTTTGTATCATCTACATGCTAGTAGCGTGCACTAGGCTTGTCCGAGTATCCAATTTATTTTTCAATTAATAGAGTAGGTCAGAAAGAAATTCGAAAAAATTCCTCGAATATTCCAAATGGAAGTTATACAAAAATTTGGACTATATATTTGCGTATGATATAATTAAAGCGAGAAAATTGAGAAAATTACCAAATTTTGTATCATCTACATGCTAGTAGCGTGCACTAGGCTTGTCCGAGTATCCAACTTATTTTTCAATTAATAGAGTAGGTCAGAAAGAAATTCGAAAAAATTCCTCGAATATTCCAAATGGAAGTTATACAAAAATTTGGACTATATATTTGCGTATGATATAAATAGAGCGAGAAAACGGAGAAACTTCCCGAAATGCGATTTTATACGTAAAACGAAGAATTCCTTCAAAGATCTCTCGCCCAGGGTACGACCAGGTGAACCAAATTCCCATCGAATTAATCTCTCGGAGGGCAGAAAAAGGATCCCGCGATCAAGGAAACGAACGTTTAGCATCGATCAAGCTCTGTTAGATCGTTGAACCTAAACTCGACCTTCCGCCCCCTCTACGGTGCCGCTTAGCCGAATCGATATTCAAGGAGAACCTTGAAAAGACCCTACTACCTTCGCTCGGCCGGCCTGGTATCGAGAGTAGCATAGAGAGACCACTGAGTCCTAGAGGTGTCGGAAGAGGCATGGTCCACGGCCAGGAAGAACAGTGGGGAGTATCTGTAGGGGGAGTAGGAAGAGAACAGAGGGGGAGTAGTAAGAAACAGCTGGTGGGTTGAACGAGCCTCGAGTTCAATGACTGGAGAACGAAGGAGCAAGCCGGGTTTCGAGTTAGGTAGGTAGGTAGGTAGGTAGGTAGGTAGATAGGTAGGCAAGCGGAGAGACACGTTTACCTGCGTAGACGCACACGTTCGCCGCGGATGCGGGTGTATGCGTGTTAAAAACGATCGTTACGATGCGTCATGCGTGTGGATATATATATTGTTGTATTACTAAATATATAACACGTACAGCGCGGCTCAAATCTTTGGGTCACTGCTCGAGCAAAGGAGACAGTCTTTTTCTTTTTTCGCTGATGTTTTCACTTTGCAAAAATAAACCATAGGGTATTAATAGGAACCAGATCGCGGAAATTTGGTTTACCAATGTACATATGCAAAAGCATCTATCGTGACTTGGAATTTTTCGAGATACCAGGAAACAAATTCGGACGAGTTCATAGGGTTAGGTTAAATTGGCACACATAGCATAACGTTATTTACCTTTTCTTCGTATTTAGCATTTAATTGCGTCTTTAACCTCGTTTCTCGGCGAATTTTATACCGTACTGAAATAATTTCGAGTTATTCGAAAATTGCAAGTATATAACCATTGAAATCCTCGTTTCGAGCGAAACTGGCAAGTTAAGCGTTATTAATACCCGATGTAATATAGGAAAATTGAAAATGGTGGTGATTCGTGAACGACGTTGTACAGCAGCTATGCAACCCGCGCATTAAGCCACGTCCACGCGTGTAATTCCGACATTCGGTAGAACGGAATCCGCTGTGACTCACGATTTGCCTGATTGGCCCCACCGCGTGGATCGTTTTACGCTGACACGGAACCGAAATTACCGTTGCCCGTGCAAGAGGATCGGCGGTGGCGTTCGCGCGCCGCGTTTTGCATCGACGACCGCTGGGGAACGAGAGCTCGCGTCAGCAGGCTTCAGATCTTTGTCTCCATCGCTGTGGAATGCCCTCGCGCGAGAAGTCGGATGTCTTTGTTTCCACCGTGAGATCGTATATCGAGATATTAACCCTCTCTCGAACAGCCACTTTTTCAACGGTTGCTCTGGGCGATTCGAATATCATACTCTCGGGATGGACGATCGCTGTTACCAAGAGGAATCCCACCTAGGGACTAGGAACTAGGATTCTCGGGACCTAGGGAAATTCCCAGTTATCGTTTCGCATAGGTAGACGGGGTATTTGCGAATCGTTCGCGATCGCGTTTATCATTTCGAGGGGGACAAGAGGGAGAGGAGAGGGAAAATCGATTTTAGGTACCGTGACAATTTCGTCAGCGATGGTCGGTGACACTATTGTATGCGCGATGGAGAAAGGGTGGGGACAGTTAAAATTCGATGTAAGACATTTACGAACGGTCGCCTCGATCATGGGCCTGCCATAACGGTACCTTGGAACGTAATTTGGGTAGAGCCACCCATCGACTTATACAACCTCGGTTCATTGCCTACTATCTGCCTTCCTGTTTGCTCGCCGACACAATCGATTTCTTTCATACCTTTTTTTTGTCCAAGACGAAGTCACGACTGACGAGGATTATTTTTACGAGCCTCGATTTTTACGTAAGAACCACACCTGGCTAAATATATAGTCGACCCGGAGACCGTTAATTCGGTAACATCGGGGCCGCTGGAGCGGCGAATAATCGGAATATCCTGCCGTGTAATCGCGACTTTACACGTGCCCCGAAGACTCGGATCGGCAATCTGTAAAGAGAAATCGAGAAAACGCGAAGAAAAAGAAGCGACACGACGGTTTCACTCGATCGTAATCGAATCAGCGATGGGAAACGTCAACTTGGCCACGAACTCTTGCGGGACTGGGAATTCGGATCGCGGCATTCCAGCCGACCTACCTGCACGCCGACCATGTAACTCACGTCCACGTAAATGAGTTCGTTCACGTTCGAGGTAACCGCCTAGCCATCCACGCGTATACCGGTCATACATACGTGAACACCATTGACGGCCCCAAAGTCAACAGCCACGAGGAGTGCTGGCTCCTTTGCCTTGCCCGCGCATCGTCTCCAGGGATTTCGTCAACTCGTAACCACTACAGACGCGTGACAGAGCTTGCACTCGCCGCCTAACCGAGCGATAGACATCGGTAGACATGGACAGACACCTATGGCGAATAGCGACACAGAGGTCGCGGGATATTTTTGGTGGGCAACGATGGCGCGAAGAGGAAGAACGCTATCGTGGTACCAGCAGTTCGTCAGGTCCGCGTTTATGTAAATGACGCGGCGGGCGAAGGCACTTTAGTCACCGGAATCCGGACTTGACCGGCCGTGCCATCGCGGGTACCACGAAAGTACCTGGTGGCCCGTGAGAGGAGCGGACGAATGCGTGTACGTAGAGAGGCATACCGGGGGCCGGTGTGCGTGAACCGGCCCGCGTGTTAAGCCGTACGTGTACGCCGGGTTCGACGACCTTAGCTTTTGTTCGTGTCCCAAGTGGCAAGCCCGTCGTCGACGCTTAGTTCGAAAAACGACAGTGGGCGCCGACTCCCGAGGCCCTGTGGCTCGGCGTCGGGAACTAAAATCCACTGGCGACCGTCCGGTTAGGTAATCGATCGCAACGCCCTTACGTTTACCAAGGTCTTTGCCACCTGTCACAGGAAGAGTATCTCGCTTTCCTACCTGCTTTTCCCCCTTCCCTCACTTCCACTCGCCGCGGTTCCTCTTTCTCTTTCTGCCTCTCTCTGCCTTTCTCTCTCCTTCTTCGGCCACTTTGCGGCTCTCTCTTTCGCTCCGCTCGAGCAAGAGAGAAAGAGTGAGAGAGAGAGAGAGGTTTCCACGTCCTCTTCTATTTTCCTGGCCAGATTTCGCGATAACCGGGGCGAGACTTTTAAAAATCCTCGGTCACACCTCTCGTCCCACTGTGTTTCCACGGTAGCAGCTCCGATCGATCGGAAGGGTCGATGATCTCGCGGTTACGCGTTCACGAAGGTCGTTGAATAATTCGTACAGGCCGCGGGACGCGTGAAACGCCGACCTGGGCGATTTCATTTTTCCAACCACCATCGCCCGACGTCCTCGTCCATCCTTCGTCCTTCGCGCGTTCCCGCGGAGTTTGCCGAGTCTCAAGGTAACCGGCTTGGTAATTGATTCCAGAAAATTCCCTCAACTTTCAATTTCCCTTGGCTCCCTTTTCCTCCTATAGCCTCGAACAGCTGCCTAGAGGGACGCGCGCGGCTCGTGCCCGCGATCGACGTTGCGTGCAACGAGGCTGTCGCGAGGTTATAGACGAGTCGAAATCGACGTGAAAATCGCGTGGATCGTTGCACGCGTGGAGAAAAAGAGGCGGAAAGGGCGACGAGGAGAGGAAAGAGCTCGGTGTCGCGTCTAGGAACCAGAAGAGCCTCGCTGACTGACCCGCGTTCGTTGTCAGTGTGTTACTGACCTCGAGTGACCCTGCTATCGCGACCGTAACTCCGCGTACTGTTAGCTTCCACAAATATATTTATTTCTCCCGTGGCTCGATACTTTTGCCTTAGTCTGCAACTTTGCTCGGTTATAAATGGCACTTTTATTTCGTCATTTCGATCGAACGTTCCACGTATTTTCGCGAGATTGTTCCAACGCTGGTATTAATATCGTCTCGATCTGTCTCCTCGTTAATAATATCGCGATGTCGAGCACGAAATGGTATTCGGATATTAATCCGACGATAAGATCGGTTCGTCTTCGTTCGCGGAGCACACCACTCCGATCGTTCGTTTGGAAATATTCGCGGTCGGGACAAGAGAATTTTGCACGGCAGACAGGTAGGCGAGTCGGATTCCCGTCTAATCGTCAGTGTGTTACTGACCTCGAGTGACCCTGCCATCGTGGCCACAACACCGCGTACTGTTACCCCGTGCAAATGTATTTGCTACTCGAGCCGCGTGACGAACATTTCGATCTAAACCGCGTGGAATAAAGATCGAGTCTTTTTTTAGGCTCGCTGGACTCGAAGCTCGAATTCGAGTGATCCGAATTCGCTCGCAGGCGCCTCACCGATTTAAATCTTTCACGATGCATAAGGAATCGGGCAGAACCGTGACTCGTCCGATTTTTACTTCGCGCGCAATAATACCACGAGGAACTCGAATATTCTTGTTTCGGGAAGAAGTAGATCTCTTTCTTCTTTCTCTATAATTTGTTAACGTATCCTTAATTGAAGCCGTCCGTAATTTTTTAATCTAGCGTTGAAACGTTAATCGACCTGGATTGGATTAGTTTTACGAGTTGGAAAGACGAGGGAAGTAAAATTGGCACATTTGACATGCTGTGCCATATTCTGTTGCACGACTCACCTCTTATGGTGCTAGGCATCTTGTCCGAGATCACATATCCTGATATCCACAACGATATATCTCCGGTTCACACGTCGATCCGTTTTGCCCACTATTTTGCACTGATTCGATCAATCACAATCTAATCAACGAAACCTCTGTGTTTCTCTGTTTTCGACACTGCATCAACTGCACCGACACCCTTACGACGCGTCGTCGTTCACGATGGTACCTAGTGTCAAACGACGCGCTTCCAACGCATCACGACGCCAGGCGCCGTCGTCTTCGCACATCCGCGGCTATCTTAAGTGTCAAGCACGCTCACTACGAATCCCTGTCCATCGATCGCCGATCTCAAAGTTTCTTCTTATATTCATGCGTCCAATTTTCTCCGACACCCCTCTGCCCTTTTGCTTTATTCGCCAGCGAACCGACAACTACGGTTTGCTTCACGCTTCCTCGAGCTTGCCGATCTCTAGGTCGCCAGACGTCTTCGATGTTTCAGCAGTTCAAGATTCCAGATTCTGACCTCCAATCGCGCACCGTGATTCGGAATTTTCCCACCGAACTTTCCTCGCGTTTCCAACGAACCACCTCGCTGTCGCGTTCCTGATATCCGATCGACCGGATCTTTCGATCAACGTTCGACTCGGGACAGCTCGAAGAGAGTCTCCTTCGTCTTGGACGTCGAGAGAAATCAGGAAATCCGTTGTCGCGGTCGTCGTCGCCCTTGGCAGATGCAACTGGTCACCAGGTTTATCATCGACCACGATGGCGGCGGCGGCTCCGACAATGGAACCGAAAACTTGCTGCGCGTCGGGCACAGAGTTACGAGCTGTGCGTAGAACGGTACACGGTGACTGGCGCTGTCAACGACGCGTAGCGAATCGGCCCGTTTATCCAGACCACGAGGATCCCGATAGAATCGACGCCGTTATCGCGGGCGAGATCGGCCGGGGGGGTTAGCGGACGGCGGAGCGGAGCGCAGGCGAAAAATCCAAACACCTTCTAGCCGATAACGATCACGATCCTCCAGGCCGGGTCTCTGTCTACTGTTCCTCGATCCGATCCACGTAATTCTGTCGAAGCTTCGCCCGAAGATCCGGCTCGGGACTCGGCGCCAGGTGCTCGCCAGATGGAAAATGAGATCCAAGGTGGGCAAGGGCGATGACGCAATCGGTAGCAGGGATTTTTTTCCTTGGCACGGTGTGTATCGGACGGTTGGTCGGAGTTCGCGGCGAGCCACGAGTGGTCGTGTTCCGTTTTGTCCTCTAACTCTGTGAACCAAGGTTCGGCGGTGGTCCGGTGGTGGTAGCCGGTGAGTGACTCTACCGTGGCGCGGAGATCCACAGGTGCTCGCACGGTGCCTCGTACCCTTACCACTACCACCAACCCCCTCCCCTCCAGCCTTCCGTAGTCTACTCTTCCGCCTCCACCACCTTCTCTCGTACCCCTACCCGTCTGTACTTCGCCGCGACGCAACCTCTTCGCATAGTGGTATCGGCGTCGTCTCTCTTCATCATCCCCTCCTAACACGGTCGCCACGTTCTTCTTCCTTTTCTTCGCCCGCTACTTTTTCTTCCTCCTCTGCTTCTTCTGCCCCCGACGTCCTTCCTTCTCGCCTCTTTCCTCCGCTTTTTACTTATCCCCGATGCCCCTCCGATCCTGGCACTCTGTTTCTTCACGGTACACGCGGCTTTCTTCCGCCACGGGCTCGTCACTCGGCTGCACCGTTCACCGTTATTCGCCTCGTACGGCACCCTCTTCGCATTCCTCCCTTCTTCTCCCCCGTCCACGCTTCCTCGGCTTCCCCGTTTCGACCTCCGCGAGTCCCTGCACCGTAACCCCCGTTTCCTCGTCGCGAGCTCGCGCCGGCCGGGAATGCAACTTTGAAAAGGGAACGCGTCCACGCCGCCGCGATCTCGGCGAAGCCTCACCGCCGTTTTTCGGTAGCCTCGCCGTCCATTCGGGGGGTCGCTCCTGTCGCTTCCTGTTACGCCTCCATCTTTCCATCCGATCGTGCATTCGGTCAGTCGCGTCGATTTTCTCGCACGAATTTTCGAACCAAGCGTAGATTCGCGCGTCCAACCGCGTGGGTTCCGGTTTCGCGCGGAAAGTCGAGGCCTCGATTTTGAAATTCCGTACCGAGGGACGTAAACGCGGACGCGCGAATGCTATTGCTCGATCGGTCGTTGCATTGGCCGTTTTCTGTTTCGAGCCCCTTCCGTTTCACGCTGGACTATCAATTCCGCTGGCCGGTTAATTAAGCTTCGAGCAAAGTTAATGATTCCGCGATTGAATTAAAATTCAAAGGCCTAACCGCGATGGATTTTTCGAGTCAACGCCTTAACAGTACAGTTATTGCAAAACAACCATCCGATTCTAAAGAAGGCCACGCTGATTACCGACTAATTCCGAGCGTGCATCGTTCCTCTAATGAATTGTTCGCGTAATGCCAATTAGCCGCGTGAAGAATCTTAGCGGTATCGAAATCATGCACTGCGAAAAAAGATGGAACGAGACACGCAGATTTCAATCTAAATAAGCAGTACACGCAGTATATACCATACGATCCGTACTCGACTGGCTTCCTTTTTTTTCTTCCTCTCTTTTTTATCACTTTGCCTCATCGTTGCACAAAGTATTTCGCGGCTTTGTTTTTTAACGCTATTCGCGCCTACTTATTAATCGCGCATCGTTACATTCATCGTAACGAATGCTCGTCGAATTCTCAGATTCAAAATTTCCTTCGCGCCGAATACCGTGAAGACGAAAAAATCAAAGAAAAGTTACTAATCTCCATTTATAGCTCGGAATAATTTTTCTTCCACGCACGCGTCGTACTCGCACTCTGCCGATTTCCAGCCGATCGAGTTATCGATTCCGAGGCATCTGAATGGTCGAAAAGGCCGCGAGTGCGCACCGATATCCCGGAAGCGAGTGTATCCCGGAAGTTCGTGTTAATATCGATATAAATCGAAGCCGTTCGCTGCATCGTTAAAACTCGAATTCGATCGAGCCGACGGCCACGTGGAAAGATATTTAACAAATCCAGCAGATTTGCAATAATCCGAAGAGCCGTGGAATCGCTGAGGCCAAGCCTGACTGCCTGCCGGCCGAACGTGAATATTCCGTTGGTCATTGACCTCGGGCCGGTCTTTGGCGCCGAACCCAAGGCTAGCCTGGCTCTCGTAAAGTGGGAGCTACAGGTATTTAGTTATAGAACGCTCGTGTTCAGCGATTTTCGGCAAAATCGTGCAACCATGGGATCGTGCGAGTCGCTCGATTAACGGGCAAAGCCTGGTCCCCGAGACTTTGTGCCACTCTTTGCGAGGAAAAAACCATGTCAGGTGTCAGCAAATCAATTCGACACGATTGATCACGTTGTACGACATACTCTGTTCCGCTGTATGTCCGATTCTAAACTACCCGTGGACCGTTAGGTATTCCTTCCTGGCTGTTTTCTTCCTTTTGCAAATTTATTGCTCGCGACGGAAACGTATAATTAGAAACCGAACGTATCGACCAGTCGCCTTCGTTCCTGTTCATTTTGCCAACTTCCACAGCGCGCGTGTAAGCACGCGAAATCGGCTCCGCCGTTTGCGACAAGTTCGCGAATATCTCTTATCGATTTCTTATTTCTATCTTTGAGTCGCGTGCTCGGTATCGTTGCCAAAATTTGCAGAGGGAAGGCTGCGCGAAGGAAGCTTCGAATGTAGGCGAGTTCTAGATCTAGCCGAGTTCGGAATCTTACGTGGATCTCGGTGAGTTTGGTTTCGATTTCGATTTCGATTTCGATTTCGATTGCGACGAAGCAGCTATCGTCGATGACGTTACCGGAAACGGTGACCAGGAAGGCGAGATCGATTTTAACCGCGCGCAATCCCATAGTGCGATGGTGGATCCAAAATCCTGTCATTGACTCGTCTACTGTGATCAGCGACTTGGTCAGTCTTTTTTCAAAGAACTCGCGAAGCAGTTGTCGTCGACAACATTACTGGAAACGATGAGCAAGAAGACAAGGTCGATTTTAATCACGCGCAACCCCCTAGTGCAATGGTGGACACCAGAGTCCTGTCATTAACCCGTTTACTATGAACAACGATTTAGTCGGTCTTTTTGGTATTTTTTCGAAGAACCCACGAAGCAGTTGGCATAGACAACGTTACTGGAAATAATGAGCAAGAAGACAAGGTCGATTTTAATCACGCGCAACCCTATATTGCAATGGTGGGCCCCAGAATCCTGTCATTGACTCGTCCACTATGAACAACGATCTGGTCAGTCTTTTTAGTCTTTTTTCCAAGAACCCACGAAGCAGTTGGCGTCGACAACATTACTGGAAAAGATGAGCAGGAAACAAGGTAGATTTTAATCACGCGCAACACTATAGTGCAATGGCGGGCCCCCGAATCCTGTCATTGACTCGTCCACTATGAACAACGATTTGATCAGTCTTTTTAGTCTTTTTAGTCTTTTTTCCAAGAACTCATGAAGCAATTGGCATAGACAACGTTACTGGAAATAATGAGCAAGAAGACAAGGTCGATTTTAACCACGCGCAACCCTATAGTGCAATGGTGGACACCAGAGTCCTGTCATTAACCCGTTTACCATGAACAACGATTTAGTCGGTCTTTTTAGTCTTTTTTCCAAGAACCCACGAAGCAGTTGGCGTCGACAACATTACTGGAAAAGATGAGCAGGAAACAAGGTCGATTTTAATCACGCGCAACACTATAGTGCAATGGTGGGCCCCTGAATCCTGTCATTGACTCGTCCACTATGAACAACGATTTGATCAGTCTTTTTAGTCTCTTTTCCAAGAACCCACGAAGCAGTTGGCGTCGACAACATTACTGGAAATTATAAGCAAGAAGACATGGTCGATTTTAATCACTCTCCACCCCATAGTGCAATGGTGGGTCCCAGAATTCTGTCATTAGCTCGTCTACCGCGAACAACGATTTAGTCGGTCTTTTTGGCCTTTTTCCGAAGAACCCACGTACGACTGGCGCAAACATCTCTCCGCCGTTCTACTTCGAAATTCTACCTCCGAAGCTGCTTTCCACTCGAAATCAGCCGCGCAATGTCCCGGTACCCGCGCCTCTCCTTCGTCTCGCTGGCACGAGTAAAATTTTACCTCCATTCAACGGTGCCACGAGACGTGTTTCACTTCCTGTCGCTTAAAGACGTTCCAGCGCAACGTAATTGCCACTTTCCTATTCTTACCGCGCTCTTCGCTTTAAAGAATTGCGTAAACGCCGATGAAATATCTCGAAAGCCATTGTTCCCCGCTGCGTTGCCGATTTTCCAATTTTCTCAGCTTTTAGCTTTTGTTCCGGAGTGGATAACGCAATTTCGTCGCACTTGGCCGCAACGTGCCTTCCACTCGAATCATTTTCGCGGAAACGGGGCTCCGGCCGGCGTGGAAAACGGTCAGCTTCCGGCTGCGAGCTGGACCAACAGCTCGTATCGCGAGTTTCGTTCTATCATCGTTGTTCGCGCCATTCTCCCATTGATCCAGTCATATTTACCGCGCGCGATCCCGATACACCCGTTCGATCGGCATCAGAATTAGGGTGTAGTCGATCTCGTTGAACGGAGGATCGAGTGTAACGTGTGGTACATTCCGAACATCCGAAACCGTACGATTAGAAACGTTTTTCGATCGTTGGAGCGTGTCGACCAAATCGAGCGTGTCCAAGAAGTGATTCCCGGTGTTTCAGATCCACTGTAATTGTTCCATTGTAGGACGGGAATAAAAGCGATTTAACGCGCGAGGCGAAGGAAACGAGCTCCAAGATAAATGATACTTTTAAGTATTCCATTCGATGGCAAAATCTTAACACGTTACTAGGATAAATAGGAAAAACGTGTACACTCGGCTCGCAACTGTTGGCACATCTTCTGGTCACGAACCTGACAGTCGACATAGATTGCGAGGGAAAGGATTGACCGATTAATTCGCGACATTTGGATTCTATTTTTCCAGATTCTTCGGATAATATCTCGTCATTTTCCAATTCTATCTTCTTGTTCTATAAATAGGGTATCCTCGATCATTTTTACGTTTATACCTCTCCGCGAGTATAAATAAACGCGCACCGTTCCAGGTTCGAATGACCATGACTCGCTTGGTAATTTTTATGTTTACACGTTTCCATAGGTGTCCCGCAGTCTGCGAACAGGATCGCGTCGACCCACGTTGCAAACGCCATCTCGAGAATTAATTCAGTTACGAGATACTCGTCACCGCGTGAAAAATGGCCGGCCGCGAGCTTGGCAGCTGAATGGTGCCATCATCGACCTCGTCACTGCCGCGCGCTCTGGTCCTCGATGTTTCAGGCCCAGAGTCGAGAGGCTTCCTCTTGGACGAAACGGCCCCATCGGTGCCTCGGCTTTCATCGAACAAAGCTCACCTCCGTAGCGTCCAGGTGCGTCAACGTTCGTGTATACGCGTCGTCGTGCATAGGCGTAGGAGTCGCTTAAATAGGCGCTCCATTGTTCGTTAAGCGCGTGCAGGGATTTTTCATATCGGACTCCGATCTCGCGTTTCTGCCGCGTTACACCGCGAACGCAACCGATCCTCGTGCTTCACCCATTGTCCCCTTTATGCTCCCCGCGATGCTTAATTTCGCCGATCGATGATCGATGGCGTCGCAGTCTCGCGTGGACGGGAATACTCGCCTGCCATTTTTCTTTCCCATTTTTTCCCCCCTTTCCTCGAGGCTCTGTCGACGACGACGCTTCTCGAGCCACCAACGCGAGGCTTCACCCTGAGCAATTACTCCTTCGTTCGCGACCGGTTACTCTCTCGCGTCGCCTATTGTCGACACGATCCTCGCGGGCACATATTTATCGCGCGTTCATTAATGGACTAATCGATCAGCCAGCAACGGAATCGTTAACACGAGCCGCAGTGGCGGATGGGAACCGACTGACGCGATAAGTGTGTAATTGAATTCATTAACGACGATCCCGCTTAATTACCATCCTCGAAATCGATCGCGCGTTTGTTATGATAACTCGCCACTCCGCCGTTATTCCAATTAGTTCCAATTTGAATAATCGAGATTCTATCTGCTCTCTCTCTTATCGCTTTCCCTCTCTCTCTCTCTCTTCTTCCTTTCGCTGTCTGGTCGATAAAAGTTCATAGGTAAGACGGCAAGAGTTATCGCTAATGAACCGGTGGCCCCGTGTATTATCGGCTCGCGGATCCAGTGCCGTGAGAAATTCGCAGGACGAATCGAAAGGGATCGAATTTCCTCCTCTCGCGATTGTTCGTAATCCAATTTTGATACGAGGACTGACCGGCCGCGAGACCTCTCCGTTAAACTCAGCTTCTATGCAGCTACGTGTTTACGATCGATGATGCACGTGGGCGTGCAACAGAATGAAAGTACCGGTTGCAGTTTGCAGCGGAGCGAGCCGTGATGCATCGACTGTACGAACTTCGCCGAAGTTAAGCAAGCCAACGACATTGAAACGCTCGGTCTTCGAGCGGAATTCGAAGCTTCGATTAACGGTAGAACCTCGGCCACTCGATAATGGCTGAAAGCTGCGAAAGCTGCGGCAATTTTATTCACCGAATTAATTTAACGTCTCGAGCGGCGCACGGAGAATAAAATTAGTTACTGCGGGAGATATGTAGGTTAGAATATAATAAACGTCGAAACACGCATAAAATCCGCGATAAACCTGGACGACTTAGGCTCGGAAGAAAGCGGGGAAATTTCTCGAGGTATCTTCGTCGATAAATGCGCAGGCATATTTAAACGGATCGGAAAAATTCTAGAAATTTTATGCGAAATTGAAACTAACCGGAGATTTCGAAAATAGGAAAAACGTGTGAAAATTCCAAAATGATCGAGACGGGGGTAGCAAAAATGTTTGTGAAAGGAAATAAAGGAAACCCGAGACTCGCGAAAAGTGTTGGAAAAATGTTGGGAAAATGGTGGAAAAGGCAAAGCCGGTATAGCGTGGACCGAAAGGAAATGAAAGATGCGGCACGCGGAGGGAGTTACACGGGGGTTATTCCGTGGCCACCCTGTCGGTTCATCGAGGCAGACGGGTTGTGGCCGTGTGTGCGGTGGATGGCGCGTGTGGGCGTAGGATAGAATAGAGGTATACCGGACGCGGGTTATACGAATACCGCGCGCTCGCGAGCAAAGGAACGGCCTGCAACGGTAAAACGTAACCGTTGTGCCCCCGACTGCGAGAGGCCGCCGTGAGACCGGGTTGGAGTGGGTACCCCCGTCCGATGATGTAAGAGAGAGGGAGAGGTGGGCCCGCGGCGCGCGCGGTGGGGGAAATCGACGATGTAACACTGCCACATAGCGGTACAGCATCCCCACCGTTCGTAAAATCATCATCCGAGGTTCACGGACACTCGTAATTCGTGGCTATCGCGCGTACGTAGCCGATCATTTTCTTTTCCTCTCTTTTCCTTTCTTTCGCGTCTCGTCTCGTTCTTTTTGAATTTCTATGAAACACCGGGGACCGGTATTATCGAGCAATAGCCCCTAGAACCGGTACTCCGTGCCGGTAATCTTATCTATTAAAGCAGTCGATACATCGAGGGCTCGTTTTGTTCTATCAGCGACACGCAGTCGTGCATCGTGCTCTTTCGTCGCCGATGATTCACGCGATTTTTCCGCGCAACAGACTCGAACTGGCCGGGCGTAGGACGCCACGCTAGATCTATCGAAATCGTTTCCCGATCGATCACGATTAGCTCGTGCGAGCGAGCTTTTCGCGACGATGAAAAATTCCGCGGCAACGTGCACGATAAGTGCCCGCCATTTTGATAGGTCGCGCTGCCGCACGCGGCGCTGCGAGCTGCCTCAATGGCGACGATCGTAGGAAACCAGACTTTTTTTCTCCCTTTCGTTTCTGTGATGCACCGTAACCGATAACTCGAGAACCGGTATTTAATGGTAAGGATGCTATGCATTAAATGGCTCGCCGAACGATTATTTGTTTCCTCTTACTATCTCTGATTTATATCCGTCCCCGCGTAAATGGAGCTGTAAAACGCGTCCAACGATTTCCCAATCGCTTCAGCCTTACGGACTCGCTCGCAGGGTGGAAATATCAGCTTTTATTCGCGAAATTTCGATTTCCATCGAGCAACCGAACCTGTGTGCGTGTGTCAGACGAGACGCGACATACAAATTCCGCCATTTTTTAAATCCCTCTTCTCCCCTGAAATTCCCCCATCGCCGATGAGAATTTATTAGAAATTCGAATTGCAAAGTCTACCACTATCGAGTGGTTCTTGTCGAGTAAGGAAGAATTAGCGAAAAATTGAAACGGCATTGAAGATCGGCATAGGGGTGCACAGAGTGGGCAAGGCGAGGGAAAATGGGTGAAATTTCGCTAGAGCGTGGCGCATGGCGCGGAAAGCGAACTATGCGGAAGAATAGAGGGGTGCACGGCTCTGGAGTATGTTACAACGTGTAATTTTGGGCATGGTCCGATATTATTGATGAGTTCGATTCTTCGAATCGATCAGGAATAATATCCGAACGGTGCGGGACACGGTGTTACGTGACGGGGTGAGGGGGAATTACGACGCCCACGGCAATCAACGGTACATTGCACTCGCTGGTAATGCCCTGCACCGCGTAAGTACGTATAACAATATATGTTAAATAACAGGTTTACGTATAAACAAGCGGAGTTCGGCAATCGAAGTGTACGCGGCAGCGTCGAAAATTTGCTCCAGCCGATCGTACGGCCAAGAAATATTCCATTGCTTGTCCAGTTATTCGCGTTGTTTTCGCCGCCAACGTTGCCAGGGAATTTGCATTTTACGTAAACGTTCAATCCACCGCTATTATATCATAACAAAAAAAGAAAGAGAAATGTGAAAGATTCTGGAAATATTCTGTTACGAAATCGATTAAATTCCGACGAGACTTACCAATCTGATGACTAGACTCGGTCTCACCACGTCCGCCATTTGTCGTATAAATGATACTAAACTGGGGCTTAACCCTTTGACTACGTCGTACATTAAAACGGATCCATTTGCAATGTATACCAAATACGGTGAAACTTTTCGTTCAGTGTGCATTTCTGAGCAATTATTGTATATTCGAATAATAATTAAAGCACTATATTTCACATATTAACCCTTTGCACTCGACGATATTTTGGCTAGAGGAGAGTAGAAAATCCAAGATTCTTTTTAAAATAAAGAATTGTATAATAATAGAATTGTAGAATTATTTGATTTCGATACCTCGGATACTATTACGTTACATTAAATTTGATATATTAATTAATATCGATCTTCCAAATTTTATGCAGTGGTGACTGAACCTCGTCTCTCGAGTGCAAAGGGTTAAAACGACATTATTTATTTTCTTCTATTTTGTAGTAAATTGTTAGTGTACATACTTAGAATTTACCAGCTAAGAAAACTTCTGAGCGCCTTTAGGCGCTCACAGTAGTCAAAGGGTTAAGATTAAAAATTACCTGTTAGAAATTACTATATTTCTAGATACTGCTTAACCTATATACAGGTTAACCCTCTCGAAAAGTAAGGAAATAATCAAAATCATATTTATTTACCTCCTTCTGTCGTCTGGTTCTCTTTTAATTCTCCATCTACCAATATCGACCAGTTTATTATCACCGAGATTCGTATTACCTTCTGAACTTTCGAAATTTCGAAATGTCAAAGAGATCTCTAGGTATCATTGGGAAATATTCGTTCTTCCGTGCTAATTTCGATCGACGTTCGATCGAGTAGCTTATCAAACAAGCATCGCGGTCGGTTTCAGGTGTTTGTTCAAGATCGGGATTAATTAGAGGCCCTGGGCGCAAATAAGTGATTACGCGGCTTGTTAATACGCTTAACGAACGAGTTTCAACGAATCGATGCAAATTAGCGTAACCAAGATGTATAACGTCGGGGTCCCTATGTGCGATTAATTGGTGTTGTCGGTCTTGTAATTATCGCGGGCTTCGATGCGCTGCCGGTTGATACGCGTATACACGGTCATTACCGCCGTATTATCCCCGATCGTGGAAAATCGCTGTGATTTTAGGATTAATGCCCCCCTTAACGCTCACGATCTCACTCGGGAGAATTCGGGCAAAGATATACACGCGCGTGCACGCGTATTCCGCTCGAGCGTTCATGTACCTCAAACACGCGGTATGAGTTTAATACGCGCCTCATTTCCTTTTATTTATTCTACGAAATTGTTTACTCCAAGTATTTTCGAAGAATTTCAAAAGTTACGATTTGGAATCATCGATTCCAGATTTTTAAAATTAGGGAAAATATTCGTCACTGCATACTGCGAAATCACCAATGGATATTGCGACAGGTATAGGGTTATTTTTCAATTCTCCAATTGAATTATTTCAAATTAGAGATTAGGCGCCTCATTTCCTTTTATTTATTCTGCGAAATTGTTTACTCCAAATATTTTCGAAGAATTTCAAAAGTTACGATTTGGAATCATCGATTCCAGATTTTTAAAATTAGGGAAAATATTCGTCACTGCATACTGCGAAGTCACCAATGGATATTGCGACAGGTATAGGGTTATTTTTCAATTCTCCAATTGAATTATTTCAAATTAAAGATTAGGCGCCTCATTTCCTTTTATTTATTCTGCGAAATTGTTTACTCCAAGTATTTTCGAAGCATTTCAAAAGTTACGATTTGGAATCATCGATTCCAGATTTTTAAAATTAGGGAAAATATTCGTCACTGCATACTGCGAAGTCACCAATGAATATTGCGACAGGTATAGGGTTATTTTTCAATTCCCGAATTGAATTATTTCTAATTAGAGATTGGAGATTGCCAATTCGAATTTGAACTGAACGTTTAAATTTGAAATTGAACAGTCACCGAGATTTGACATTTCGAAATTCGAATTCGCTGAGTACGTTGACCTTTAAACACGTTTCGTTGTGAGAATGCATGCTGACATAGATATTTGGAAGATTTTGTAGAGCTTGGTGCCGTCACTGGGTGGTAAGAGGAATCTGAACGCGAACGAGTTGAAGTGCAAGGTAATGCAGTACGGAGAAGTCTTTCAAGTAGATGCAGGACCTACCTGATCAGCCGTTGATAACACAGAAATGCAGAAATTGCATTCTCTTGAATTACGGATATCCTTTACCAGTTGAACCGAGCATGCACATTTAAACGGAACTGTTTAAACAATTGTGTAATTACCACAAAAAACATGAAATTAAAAAAGAAAAATTTGGTCTAATATTATTTAGGTTAATAATCATATCCTGCGACAGAGAAATGCAGTTTGCCAATCTCAAAAATCCCAATCAACCTAAATATGTAGATATGTTGTCCGAGGATTAAGTCAATCGATGTTTTATAATTCTAATTTTTCAGAAGGAAAAATTTAACCGCACGTAGCACGTTATTGGAAATTCTAGGATATCGAGTTTATTTTCATTTTTCGTGGAAAAATTGAATCTGCAAAATTGGGAAACCTTTCCAATTGTACAATTTAATTCGTTGAATTTTGATACGTGTATATGCATCTGTGATAACAAATTTGTTTCATTGAGATAAATGAACCTGATCGTGTTCTGTAGGTTTGAGCAGATTGAAAGGTATCGAACAACGTGTGCAATCGTATTAAATGATTTGTCGCAAGTTACTAGAGGTTGCACAATCTTATGCAGCTCATCGAAGTAATTACTAGGAATAAGGAAAACGATTCATAAGCGTGAATTCATTGAAAAGCTGGCAACGCTAATTCTTTTCACGAGAAGCTTCCAATCCCCTATTCTTCTTCGATTATCGCAACACGTTCAATGCATAGGGGATTTGTATTAGCATTTGCGATACTAATGAGCAATTTTTGCCCAATGCGAAATTTCAATCCCGCTATTTCCATCGATCACTGTGTAAGGATATTTTCAGAATTGTACTGTTGAGTATAAGATAATATAAATTATAAAATTGTTTCCTATTTAACTATGACACAAAATAAACAATTTAATTTTTCCACAATATTCAAGAATAAATAAAAGTTTATTACAAAAATGGCACGTCACGAATATTTTCAATCTCTACTGCAAAATTTTAATTCCGTTATTTCCATAGATCACTGGGTAAGGATATTTTCATAATTATATTTTTGGATACAAGATAATATAAATTATAAAATTGTTCCCTACTTATCTATGGTACAAAATAAAACGTGTAATTTCTCCACGATGTCCAAGAATGAATAAAAATTTATTACAAAAATTACACGTCACAAATTTTATCAGTCTCTACTGCAAAATTTTAATTCCGTTATTTCCATAGATCACTGGGTGAGGATATTTTCATAATTATATTTTTGGATACAAGATAATATAAATTATAAAATTGTTCCCTACTTATCTATGGTACAAAATAAAACGTGTAATTTCTCCACGATGTCCAAGAATAAATAAAAATTTATTACAAAAATTACACGTCACAAATTTTGTCAGTCTCTATTGCAAAATTTTAATTCCGTTATTTCCATCGATCACTGTGTAAAAATATTTTCAAAATTGTACTGTTGGATACAAGATAATATAAATTATAAAATTGTTTCTTATTTAATTATGACACAGAATAAACAATTTAATTTTTCCACGATGTCCTCGAGTAAATAAAAATTTATAACAAAATATCAGGGATATTTTCTGTCTCTACATCGACTCGCGATTATTGTAATTTATTTATATAAATATCCAAAGAGACGAGCAACGCGAAGAAAAATAAATCAATGCAAAACCACGCCTATTGCTACGAACGTAATCATAATTCAGACCATCAAGGATCACCCAGTATTAAAACCCAAGACACTGAAAGGAAATGCAACGAAGGAGAATAGTATATGTGAGAAGAAAAAATATAAAAATAAGGAACATTGTAGAAAATTAATCGAGATTGTGCACGAAAGCGCAAGATCGTTCATCGGTAGTCCCTTAAGATCGCAAAGCTTAGTTACTGAAATTGTTCCTCGTTCTGTCTTGGTCTTCGGCTACGCTTGCGCTAAAGCAGCTAGTACTTAGCGCGTCTCTGTATAAAAGCGGCCACTTGTTGAACGACTTGCATTCCACCGATTCTCCTCAACCGTGGATATATCTGTTTTTCGGGGCCCGAAACATCGTTTCTCGTGTCATCTGTAAAGTGATCGACGTCCAGTAACCATCGAGGATCTCGTCCTTTCGTGCCTCTCTCGATCGTGTCTAAACTCACCATACCTGTTCGTCGTGGGACTCCAAGCTTCGAAAAGGTAGGATTTCCATGCAAACTGCTCCATAACGTTAGAATATTCTACATTTTTTAAATATTTTCCATATTCAGCGTGTCGTGGAATTTTTTGGAAACGTTAGCAAGTGATTTCTGTGTATTAAAATCACGAAAGTGCAGGGAAATAATTATTACAGTCGTGATATGACAAGTGACATAGAGTACGTCTGTTCTTTCAAATTTTACAAATTCCATGGAAAATCGTGCAAATAAATAGCTTGGTATCTCGCAGAGAAATTAAAACGCGTATTCGTATAAAAATATAGGATATTTTAACTTGCAAACGTGGTAAAAATTATTTCCATACTTCCTAAATTTTTTAAAGAAAATTATTCGAAGTCTGTATTGTTTAAACACCGTTCACGAATTTCTCTGTCGAGTTTCTAAAATAATTTAAAAAATTGTGGATAAAATTATTGCGATGGTACCGAACCTAACCCAAAAGCTCGAGTGTTCGCACGGAAGGGAAGTATTGAAAATTGCATCAATACGAATTCGACGTATCACGGGGGGCAGTGTACCGCGAATGAAACGGTTTTGGACGGACAATGGAGGTATCGTTAGGAAAGGTGACGTGCATCGGCTGACTTTTATTTCTCGATGAAATCGCGAATCGGCATCGGGCACCGGTGGCTCGCGTCACACGTAAGCAGTCGGCATCGCTGATAAATCCTTCGAATCGCGCACGAATACTGAAAGCTACGGGAAATTACAAAAGTCGGAAACGGAAACGGTGGAAGGACGAGCTTTTAATATCGTCGAGCGTCATTCTGGCTTAAGCTCGAGATCCTCGCGACTGCCGATGTTCGATTTTCCATTTTACACCCGTATGGGACACTCGGATCTTTTATTTTCTCGTGTGTAATCGCCGGCTGATAACGTCTTGGCCGTTCCCCTGCCGCGAATCCTTTTCAACAAGCCGAGTCGCTATTGTCGAAAATTTCAACGAGCAATATCGAACACGCGATGTCAGTTTGCCTCTTGGACCTGCTTTTTCCCTTTAATTACGCCAATATACTTATAGACATATCTAGGACCAATAAATCATGCAAGATTTAAAAGTTTAGGAAAATTCGTATGAAAAATCCTGTGAAAAATGTTGCATATACTCGATATTAATTTATGATGTGTTTATGAAAATTATTTACAGAAAATTTTCCTATCTGTATCGTAGTTTTACGTATTATCCTTTAGGATATTGCTATTACTGAACTCTATCAGCACATATGTCTATTCCTATACGTAGAATGCCGAAAACTGGTTTTATTGTCAAATATTTATATATTCCTTGTTTAATCGAAGGAATATCGGGTCTGCGCGAAAGGTTTCGAGACACCGAAAACGGACAGAACAACGAGAACGGAATAATACGAACGCTAAACTCGGAAAACTAATTTGACTCGGGAAAAGAACACTAAAATAACGTAACTATAACACACGGAAACACGCTCTAATTTCACTCTCTCCGACACCGAACGACTCACGTCCGTGCCGGTCACGATCTATTTCTACGAAGACTCTTCGACGCTTCTTCGCTAAGGACTCTGCCTGTGTCGTCGAGGGGTCCTGTCTTTATGCTTTTCGCGAAGCTCGATGGCGTGCCTTCTCCAATCGCTAATTGGCTGATACGATTCAGCCCATTAGCGATTTGTCCCCCGTGACGATTACGATTTTGTTCACCTACGTTTCACCTGCCCGTAGAGACCAGGCAACTTAGCTTTGCTACCAAAAATAGCCTTTCATGACGGTATCTTTTTCCAGTTGCTTCTGGAAAATGTCACGCGGATCATCGATCGGTTTATAATTTGTTTTTTTCTAAAATAAGATATATCCATGAATATTTTATACTCTTCTTCAAATATATTTCGAATGTAGAAATATTCGTCTGTCATAGACAAAGAACGTAACCTTAGCTACGTAACTTGGACCAGCTAAAATTTATCTGCAACGTACATCGGGTTGAGTTCACAGATTTGGCTAACTCGACCGGTCAGCCATCTTAACTTTCGGTGCAGATGCTGGAAGACGCAAACAGCAGCGGATTTCCGTGATAGCCGCGAGCGAGATTCTCTGTTCCTCAAAACAAGATTAAGTAATATCCGTCCACTTGACTTAAACTCGCGCGACATAACCAGTCCAGCTGGTGCGACGTAACTTGGCCGATCATCCGGCCAGTACGCGATGCTAGCCAAGGCAGAACCGAGACAGAGCCTAGGCAAAAGACGATTAACGAATCAGTCGCGATATCCGGAGTCGGGAGAAGCGAAGAAGCGGAAGGGACAAGATTCAGAGCTAGAGGAGATGCAGAGGGAAGGTCAGATCGGGTAGTCGAATCCAGGAAAGCGTACGATCTAGTTCTAGGCCGCTCGGAGCCTTGTGACACTAGCCTAATAAGCTCTGGGCCCATGTGACAAGCGATCGATGATGAATCCGTACAAATAATTCGCGAGTACCTATCGTAGCGTAAAAGTTCGATGCTAGGTCAACACGCATAGGGCAGCTAAGCATATCTGTTCGTCGCGCTCGCTGAAATCCGCTGCGTCGTTGCGCTAAGCTTCCGCGAAACTCGCCGCGAGAGCCAGCAGATCCCGAGAATTCGACACGGTGAAATTAATTAAACGTCGACACATGCGCCTGATACGGTGCCATCGAAATTTCGAGATTTGGCTGCTGTGAGGATCAACGGTGAGCTAGTCGATCCCCTATCGATTTCCACGGTGGACCCAGTGCGCGAATTATTCCCTCATTGCTAGATCGGTACCATCTTCGCGAATCTGTGACACTCCGATAAGTTTCAATTTCGAAGCAAGCCTTCCGATTTTCTCCTTCCCTATTTATTATTCTTAAACCCGCGTTTCACTGTTTAAAAGTTATTAAGTGTTACGTATAATAGCCTGTCGATTGGTTTCGTTGCAGATAACATGAATCTAGAGGAGTATCGCAAACATGGTGAGTAAGAAACGTTTCGTTCGTTCATTCGTATTGCATGTGAACCGGGAAATGGATTTTTCGACCCTTCGCACTCCGCTATTTCGGCGCCATTGTTTCGCGTTGTCTTCGTCGACGAAGATGGAAAAATACTACGATGAAAATTGAATTTAATTCGACGAATAAAAATATCGCGACGGGGGCATGACAGTGTTTAGCATTGAAATCGCTGTCCGAACGAGGACCGAACGAGAAGTTTCCCGGAGTGCAGATGGTCGATGGTGTAATAGTAATTTTCTATACCAATAGTACTATTTCACGATCCTTGCAAATGTGCACGCACTTTCGTGCGTCCCGTAATCTCGTGGAATACTAGCAAACGAAACGAGAAACTACGAACAGGAATAAGTTGGCAGGCGTTAAAGCGATCGCAATAAAGTGGGATCACCATAGGGGTGCGGGTCTATGGGAAGTTTATGGATCCGATACCGGTTCCAATACGGGCTAAGATCTCCGTGATCTAAATCTCTGAATCCTGGACAAAGCGTCAGATTTCCCTTTTTCCTTAAATCCAATTTCGCGCGGAAAATCGATCTCTCCCTGTTTATCCGCGTTTCGAAGGTAAATAAAACTGACGTTCACGGGAATCTACGCCTTCATTTGGATCTAAATTTGAAAGCAGGTTTCAGCTGTCGATTTTTACCCGGAGATAAAGCGATTCGACAAACGAATTGTTTGACATTTGACAGCAGCTTGGATTCGTGCGGCGAATCACACTTGACCCGTGACTTTTCGAAACGATTAAATAACGCGAAACGAGTCCCATTGTGGTGTGCCATCTAATGCAATACCAATACAACGGTAGAAAGAATCAGGGAAGAAACAAAGACGTTGCTCGAGACAACGATTTCGTCCTACGCGAGTATTTTCTCGGGTTCCCTAAATCGAGGGAACCAGAGATAATCGGTTTAAGGTTTTCCATCGAAGCTTGGTAGATCGATCTTCTTCGACAATGGTCGCTGTTGACTCTCGTTTCTTAATTGCTGAGAAACAGCTCTGAACCTCGAATCCATCGCACAATCTAACACATCCCGTGGAGATTTCGGTGTTTTACCATTCATCGTGTAAATGGTACTTTTAGACGACCAGAAATTGTAACAGGTTAACTGTCATGATATAATTTTCTTTATTCATAGAGTACAAAGAATTATCAAATAATAAGATGAGAAAGGAGATAAAAATTACTCGTTATTTATCTCATAATGTTCTCTGTTCATCAGCGTTTTTCAAATTTTTTAAAAAATAGTTGGAGTAGGACAAATGTGAATTTGGAAAATTAATACTGGTGACCACCGTGACAGTCAATGTGTTAACCACTTGCACTCGAGGGGCGTCTCTCAGTCGCCATTTAATCAGATTCTAAAGATGGATGTTGATTAATATATCAAATTTACAATTAGCCAACGATGCGTGGAATATCGAAGTAAAATAATTCTACGTTCTAAATTGCATACGATTTCTTATTTACGGTTTTAAGAATATCATCAACCTTATGGCAGAAAGTCTTCGAAGTGCTATTTTTCTCTAACGAGAAAATCGTCGAGTGCAAAGGATTAACACGTTAAATGCCACGTTCAGGCCTCGTACGTCTCGAAAGGGCCCACATGACAGCTAACTGTGACATGACAGAACGGTACGTAAAACTGTCGTAACGTTTAACGTGTTCAACAATTTTACTTGTTTTATAATTTCTTCTCATCTCATCTACGTTGCAACGTAACAAAACTCCAAGCTTCCTGAAAACGCCCAAAAAATACATTTCTATATTTGACAAGGATCGCGAAGACCAAGACACTTCATTAAAAAGAAAAGAAAAGAATAATAATAATAAGATACACGAGCTTTCGACGCTTTAAAAATTCATTAATGCAAAATCGATACATATATCGACGTCATCGATACCGAATATCTAATAAATTTTTCGTGATTAATCTACGTTGCAACGTAACGAAGCTCCATACTTCCTGAAAATACCCCACATTTGACAAGGATCGTGAAGACCAAGGCACCCCATTGAAAAGGAAAGAAAAGAATAATAATAATAAGATACATGAGCATATCCGACGCTTTAAAAATTCATTAATGCGAAATCGGTGTATATCGATGTAATCGATACGGAATTTTTACTGACACGATTGGAAACCGCCAGGAAAAGAAATGGTGGATTATATCGCCGATTATCTGGCGAACATTCGATCTCGACGCGTTTACCCTGCGGTTTCCCCGGGTTACCTGAGGAACGTTCTACCCTCGTCGGCACCGGTGGACGGTGAACCATGGGAGGACATTTTCGCGGACATCGAGAGGTGCATCATGCCAGGAGTGACGCATTGGCAGAGTCCGCACATGCACGCCTATTTTCCAGCCCTGAATTCACCTGCTAGCCTGCTAGCCGACATGCTGGCCGACGCGATCAATTGTCTTGGATTTACTTGGGTAAGAACAATAATATACGAACGTCACGCACGTGTAAGGGAAAATGAATTCGTTTGTTCAGCTCCCTCTTATTGTTACATGAATTTATATTTGTATTTCGAATTTTTATTTTTGCTTGCGTGCATACGTAATGTATATACGATTCGTCGAAAGTTGTTGGATTGAGGGGATTTTTGACAGATCGGTGGATTATTAAGGAAATTAAGGTGGATCATTATGAATTTCTACGACTTGGATGTTAAGTAGATCTCCTTTCGAATTCGAAGGATCCTCATGAGATAAGTTTGGAAGTTGCGCTATTCAAATCCGACGTTTTGTCTGCTGATGTTAATATGTTTCCATATATTGTCAGAGACTAGTAAGAGACCTTTAATTACATGCTTCTGGTACTTGGTGCTGTTTGCGAACTTGATGCTTCAATTTTAGTTGCGTTAAAAAAATAATATCAAAATTGAACCCATTTCCTGGTTATCTATTCAATTTTTACATCATTCCAATTTTAATTTTAAATGTGCAGAAGTCGAATTCAACCGCTGCTAATAATTAATAAACAATTTTTCAGAAAGACTCTATAAATAATTATTTTGAAACAAAGTTTAAAAGCGAAATTTAAGCGTTTCACGAAGTTCCCTTAATCGATAGATTTTAATATTAAAAATTTTGTACCTTGATTTCCTTCCATCGAACAACTTTCGTACGAAGAATTTTGTTCCCCCAGCAAACACTACTCGTGTGAAAAATTTTGCACTTAATTCCTCCCCATGTAAGAATTTTTATGTCGAGAAATTTCATCGTTTAATTTTCCCTCGTTAAGAAATTTCTATACTAGACATTTTTCTCATAATTAAAAATTTAAAATAAAAAGAAATTTTATTTTATCCCACTTTTAATTTCGATGTTAGACGAGGTATATGCGCGCACTCTTCATCCCCCGTAATGGTGAAACATTGAACTGTCGTGTATTTAAATTTTGTTTAATTTTCCCTCGTTAAGAAATTTCTATATTAGAGATTTTTTTCCGTAATTAAAAATTGAAGAATTTTCAAATAATTCATTAAAAGAAATTTTATTTTATTACACTGTTAATTTCGACGTTAGACGAAGTATATACGCGCACTCTTCATCCCCCGTAATGGTGAAATATTGAACTGTCGTGTATTTAAATTTTGTTTAATTTTCCCTCGCTAAGAAATTTCTATATTAGAAATTTATCCCGTAATTAGAAATTGGAGAATTTTCAAATAATTCATTAAAAGAAATTTTATTTTATCACACTTTTAATTTCGACGTTAGACGCGGTGTATACGCGCACACTGCATCCCCCTTAATGG
The DNA here is from genome assembly GCF_001483705.2 of Eufriesea mexicana. NCBI lineage: Eukaryota > Metazoa > Arthropoda > Insecta > Hymenoptera > Apidae > Eufriesea > Eufriesea mexicana. The sequence continues at coordinate 194,223 of NW_016907990.1, forward strand.
TGAAACATTGAACTTTCGTGTATTTGAAAAGGCTTCGAGTCCTGCGTGCACAGAGCTAGAGACAATCGTAATGAACTGGCTGGGGAAAATGATCGGGCTGCCAGAAGAATTCCTGCATCGTCCAGGGGGATCCGGAGGTGGTGGCGTGATACAAACAACCGCATCAGAAGCAACCCTCGTTTGCTTGCTCGCAGCAAGAACCCGAGCCATTAGAGACGTGCAGCAAAACGAGCCGGACCGTTTACCCGCTGAGATTAATTCGCGTCTTGTCGCGTATTGCTCCGACCAGGTACGTACCTTAAATCCTTTTCTGACACGAACTTATTTCCCCTAAGGGTGCCCCGAGCGTTCTAAAACTTTCTTCCACTCCCGCGAATTCATTCTTATAATGGTTCATCATTTTATCTCCAAGTTATTACTCATTTGTCCGCGTCTTGCTGCCAGGTGTTTTTCCCTGGTCACTTCTAGCGTTTTTAATTTATCATTCTTTTATCGTTTTCCACGATGATGATTCGAATTTTATTTCTCCTCTCTCTCTAATTCCCTGATGTCGCATAGGCTCATTCCAGCGTGGAGAAGGCTGGATTAATTGGCTTGGTTCGAATGAAGTACATCGAATCCGATGACGAACTCAGCATGAGAGGGGAGACGTTGTTAGAAGCAATATCGCACGACAGGGCTGAGGGTTTGCTCCCCTTTTTCGTGAGTATCGTTCTTTAGACTAGCGAGACACCTTTAGGCAGTGGCTGAACTTTCGAGATGAAAAGTTTAAGTGTAATTAGATTACTCGAATATCTATTCGATTCAGTATCTTCCGAATAATCGACATACACGGATGTAAAATAATTTTAGAAGAATTTTCGCCACCGATATTCTATATAAATATTCTATAATTAGTATTAGTTGTATTAAATTGAGAAATAATTTATAACGAAATATTTATATCTTCGTATATACTCCTTCTCCCCAATTAACGTTATTAGGGTAGATGCTGATATCGCGACATAAAATAATCGACCGGTCAATTAATTTTGTCAGGGCTGTAAGTAGTTGCAGTAGAAAATAAGGTGAACATGACGTTGCAAGGCGGATTGTACTTTTGCTAGTTGGCCCCAAAGGACGAGCAGTCCTTCATTTTCCAAGACAATAAATCCAATGAACCGAGAAGTAGGTTTTATTACGACGTTGCAGCTGCTCGATCAGGATACTTCGTAGCATATAAAACCTTCAGTAAACTTAACCAATAATCAACCTGCTTGTAATTCATTCTAAAACTCGAATTTGCTTGAAGGTTTGCGCTACTTTGGGTACGACCGGTGCGTGTGCTTTCGACAATCTCAAAGAAGTCGGCCAAGTGTGTGAGTAAAACATAGAAAATTTCGAAATCGAAGGAAAGAAAACACAAAAATGATCTCGAAACGTATGAGAAATATATTACAAATTTATACAATTACCAAGGAAGATAACAATTATTTTTATATTTATATTTATATTTATATTAAATGTTAATTTTATATTTATATTAAATTTCAAAAATATTTAAAAATAATTTAAACTACCGGATCACGAGCAACTGTCTCGCCCGACAGGTGAACAAAATGGACTCTGGCTGCACGTGGATGCAGCTTACGCAGGCAGCGCGTTCGTGTGCCCTGAATTCCGTGGCTGGCTTCAAGGAATAGAGTACGCCGATTCGATTGCGTTTAATCCTAGCAAATGGCTGATGGTGCATTTCGACTGCACCGCCATGTGGTGAGTGACAAGGCGAAAATACGAGTTTCATTCGAGCGACACAGGCAGTCGCTAATAGGAAAGGAAGAAAAGGGACGACGGGGAGAAGACCGCGTAGGGAAGGAAATTTGTAAATCTGCAAATGGTCGCAGATCCGATAAATTCATAAGCGCGAAAGATTATCGCCTTTCGTCCTCTTTCTCATGACTTATAGCTCCAACTGCGGATGCAGAATGGGTTTTTTTCATTCTTCCTGCAATTTCCGTCGACTCGTTCGGCCGACCCGACATAATTCACAATCTTTAGGATTGATGTTTCAGTGCCCGTTAAAGCCGATAGTGCGAGAAACGAATACCGCTAACAATTTATTGCTCTACGATAAATCGTCCACGGTTGCAGATATTTTCACGTTTTTTCATTAACACCTTCACTGTCACGGTGGGCACCAATAACCGGCGGCACTAATCCTCTAAATTCGCCATATTGGTTTCGCTTCGACCATTTCTTGAAAATTCGAATGGAAATAAATAAATTAAATTACGAAATAAAGAATGCACTATTTAATCCTTTACACTCGACGATTTTTCAGCTAAAGATGAGTAGAAGTTCAATGATTTTCTGCTATAAAGTTAACGATATTTTTTCCAGCAATAAATAAGAAATTTAAGAAATAATAATTAACATGTAGAACTATTTGATTTCTATACCTTGCATACCGTTACATTATCTTAAATTTCATATATTAATTAATATCGATCTTCGAAATTTTATCAAATGGCGACTGAAGGGAACCTCTCGAGTGCAAAGGGTTAACAATTAAAAATTTTTATTCTAACGTAATAGAAAGAATTAAATATTCCGATGTACTTTATTAAAATTTTACCGTAACACCCTGTATATACATACTCGCCATGTATTTTAAAAAGCACATGGCAGTGAAGGTGTCAAAAGAATTTATTTTTTCGCAATATTCCTCGATTCGGTATCGTATAGCGTATTCTAAAGAAGCATACTGACGAAACATAATTAGATCTCGTAATCGATGGGACGAATCGCGATGAGATATAAAATATTCTTGACTCCAATCGACTGAAAGAAACGAGATTGCGAGATTGCGAGAAATTGTAAGCGATAGGAAATAAGAGAGCGAAAGGGTGAAATTATTTTAAAGCAATTCTCGCTGATATTCTTGCAGGGTGAAAAGTAGCCAGGCACTCCACAGAACTTTTAACGTGGACCCGCTGTATCTGAAGCATGAGAATTCAGGTAACGATATAGCCACAGCTTTTTGAATCCATCCAACTGCGATATTCGATCAAACGAGGTGTTTCATTTATTTGCAGGCCTTGCTATCGATTATATGGTAATTCGTCGAGTTTCATATTCGAAATTTGATGCGATGAAATTGTCTTACGATAGTCGTAAATTTTTATCATTTCAGCACTGGCAAATCCCGTTGTCAAAGAGATTCAGAGCGTTGAAACTGTGGTTCGTGATTAGAAATTACGGAATCACTGGCCTTCAGAAGCATATTCGAGAGGTTTCTATTACGTCACACTTCCTACGTGTTAAAAAGTTTATTCTAAGCTTCACACCCGCGACAATGTTTCTTGTCGTTAATGTAACTTCCGTTTTCCTTGTTCCATTCTCGAATAATTGTAATTTCGCGATGGAAATATAAATAAATAGCTCGCTACGTGGATAAATAATTATAGAAGCGATAAGAATCGATTAAAGTATCACTAACTCTAGAAAGTATATTTTCTTTTTATTATAATCTTTGGAATTGACTCTCCGATTTAATAATATCGTCGAAATCGCGAATTTCAGGGCGTCAGGCTGGCACAAAAGTTCGAGGCGCTAGTCTTGGCAGACGCGCGTTTCGAAATTCCCGCGACGAGGCATTTGGGGCTTGTGGTGTTTCGTCTTCGCGGAGAAAATAGTTTGACTGAACGTTTGCTGAAGAAGATGAACTCGAGGGGTCGCGTCCACTGTGTACCGGCTGCTTTGCATGGCAAATACGTGGTTCGATTCACCGTCACCTCGACCAAGTGAGTCGAAACTCGTCGAAATTTATTTTTTAATTTTGCTCCATAAATTAAATAATTAATTAAATAATTACGAGTGAAATGGCGAGTGCTTGTAAAAATAATTACTGCTAAAAATCCTCTGATATCGGTAGTTTCAAATTGTTCGAAAGATGGATGAAATTATTGCGAGATTCAGTTGGTGGAAATAATTTAGTAAAAATTATTTTCATTGCGATGTTAGCACTACCAACGAGGATATATTAAGAGACTGGGCTGAGATTCGAAATACCGCGAATGAAATCCTTGGAGACACCTCGACTTCTCCTGTACGAGCGAGAGTTCCACTTGCAGGTAACGCAGAAACAATCGGTAGGTCAGCTGATTTGACACTGGCAATTTCGTGCAATTTTCAAAGTATGCAGGTAAACATTGCGCATGTAAAACTGTATACTGCTTCACACACACGTGTTCATTATTAAGGACAATTTCTTCCAGATTTTCTAGCTAGGTAGACTCTTTTATTTCCTCCTTTTATGCCTGTTTTGTGCCAAAAATTGTCATTTCTTTATCGAATAATTAATAATTATTACTGTTATTAATTTTCAGTAGCAGTTGAATGTGTATTAAGTAAGCGATAGAGAAATACATGTAATAGTAAATATCAAACTCTGTATATTTTACCTATACGTAGTTAATTAATATATATACTTAATTTTAGATATTTTATTGGTTGTATTTTTATCTCTGTTCTGTTTAGGTGATTTTTAATCTCTTTCTTCTGTTTTTCTTTACCCCTTTTTTTTTATAAATATGCATGTCTATGATTTTTGGAATTCAGAAAGCTCAGGTAAGTCAGGTTTCCGAATACTTATCATTTCGTACTTCGTATATCTCTTTTACAAATATTTCTCTCTACGAAAGAAGTATCAATCGCGATGCTCGAATTAAATGACGAAGATTTTCAACTTGCAGATACCCGAGAGAAGAACGAGAATTTTGGATCGAGTTTGCTGTTGGCCAATTCTCCGATGTCACCGAAAATCGTGAATGGCAGCTTCGCCGCGATATACGACACTGCGGATGTGTTCGAGGAATGCACGAAAGCCTTTGGTCAATTACGACTCGAAGCTAGAGACAGTCCAGGTAAACCAAACTAACAAATTATATATACCTCACAGGTAATAACACGTCACTTTTCAACGCGATTTAATCAAGCCATGCGTCGTCGAATTCGAGGAATACTGATGTCAGGGAAACAATTCTCCTTGGATTCTCGCATGGATCTTGTACAGGTACAAGTACAATATTTTCTTTTTATTTTGCGATATGATAAAATCTGTAATAAAATTACTGATCCAATTTATTATTCATTCTAGGGATACGCTTGTTGCCGCCCAGCTATAGAACTGGCCTCCGAGTTACCGCTGCAAGAGGACGAAGATCTTGGAACTGAGACTGGAACTGATTCTAATGAATGTGGTAATCCAAACGTTATTTAATATTAACACTGACTATTATTATTAATTAATATCTGGAGTAATCGTAATAGAAGGAATAATTATTGCACTTACGACGATTTCTATTTGCTTTTCTTCCAGCAGACGACCCAGGCGAGTGTTCAAGCACCCGACCGCAGGTGCAAGAACCAGAAGAAGCAGAGAAATCGTTCAAAAGACAAGCTTCTAAATCTCGCTCGAACTACACCGTGAACGGCTCTGTAAAAGGTACTCAAGACTGCTCGAATACCCTAACAGCGATGATCTCGACGGAAGGCAGTCTTCCAAGGAGCGAAACGATAGCCGCGATTGGTCATCGAGCATACACCGGCGACCTGTCGACGATTGACAGCCAACAGGGGAATCCTGGGAAAGGAAAGGATGACAGCGCGGATGACACGGCTGTCTGCAGGAAATGCGGCCACTGTATGAAAAAGGAATAAAATTAGCGGAATAAACGTAACTGTTATCGCGTCACCGTGTGTACTCCTTCGATGTCTTCGATGGATTCTATGTTGTTCAGATTCAAGCGTGGCGCCACGCAGGCCACGCGACAAATTGTTGGAAAGAAAGTAATCAGCTGCGATAATAAATCTGAATTTACCGTCTGAATCCTCGTGCCTTTCTTCGCACTTCTTCCTCGTGGCGTGCCTCTTCGAGAATAGGGACTCGTGTCGTTTTATAATCTTTCATTCCGTGCTTGTATAAAATTGAAACGATCCGGGTGAACATGCAAATAACCAGTCGAATGACATATAAATTTTATTGCGAATAATGACACGATGTGACAATGGGTCTGACCAATCTAGGCCACGGTTATTTTCGTCTGAAATCTCTGCGAAATCGTGTCTCGAACGCAGCTCGACTTGTCATGAACGGCAACTCCTTTTAAAAATCTCGAACCTTATATCTCTCGTCGTAAAATCGCTTCTTCGATATATATCAATCGCGAATTTCCTTTTAAAACGTCGCAAAGAGAAGGTAAACGTATTATGTACACGTACATGTATATTTCTCATCAAGATACGCCAACAGAGTATCGCTCCTTTGCATCCACGATAGTCGATTACATCTCGCGTTAACAATCGAGTGGGTACAACGTACCCGTAATAATATCTGCCACACGATATGCCATTTCTAGTTATATCAACGGTCGTTAAATTACAATATGCCCTTAGAACCGTCTATCACCGTTTCTTTCGTTCCTAACTCTGAACACATTTGTCTTGCGATGTTCGTAACATCCATATACCGTCCCTTTAACATCTCTAACTACGATTCGAATAATCTATATCGCATTATAATTTTTCTTCTTAAATAACTCTCTCAGCGTTTGGAAAGCTCGCACGGATAAGAACATCGTTTGGCCGGATTCGCGAGGGATCCGCGAAAATATTTACATCGCGCGTCCACTTACTTCGCGACTAGATATCCTAGGTTCCATATTGGTCAGGATGTATCATCCGTTAAAGGAACATCGATGACAGTGGGTCCAATTCTTCGGCAACGTTCGCAATTTCTCTTTTCTCCATGCTCGAGTTCCCTTCTCGCGTTATCCGTAATCCATGCTTATTTGTACCAAGGTACGCGCTTATTATAACTCTACGTGCTGAAAATATCGGCTTAAAACGCGCTCGAATCGTTTCGATTATAGCTAAGCACTGCTTAACGCTACTCCGTGGTCTGGTATCCGCTATCGTACTAGTCTGGTAAAAAAATTAACAAACGCTAGGGCAGATGATTCTTCGCGAACGGCCCGCGAAGAACGCGCTGAGCTGACCGTAAGCTCGATTCGTCGTGGCCGTTGAACGGCACTCGATAAGTCGGCTTCCGATAATTCTTAATTATTATCGAGAAATTATTACTCCGCGGAGGCAACGATATGTGCATCGAGGGAAATTATTTCACCCCGATACCTGCGGCTTTGATCCTCCTCCTCTTCGTTAAGAAGCTGCGGCCATTGCGATAATGCGAGACGCATTTGGCTCGTTACGCGCGTGATACGCAATATGTAATTAGCGAGACTTTCTGCCAAGTCGAGAGTTAATCAAGCGTTTATCGCGTGGAATAAGGTAGAGCGTTGAGAAGCTTTAAGCGTTAGATTCTTCTTAGATAATAAGGGAAATTAACGGGCTATGGCGACGATGTATAATGGCAACGAAAGCGCGCAAACGGGCGAAACCAAACGATATTTATAAGCAAAAGAACATTCGATGCGCTATTCTGCTTAAGAACTAGTTATTTATCTCTTCTCTTTGTACAGGTCGTCGTTCAAATGTCGTATGTAACAAATAATAACGAACGTGTTACGCGCGGAGGCAATAATCGCGTGGAGCTTGCAAGAAAATCGTGTCCTTGTGGATCTAAATGGGGGACAACGAAATCACGTGCCAAAGTATAAATCGAAAACGCTACTTTGCCATCGAAACATCGCTTCATGCCATCCGATATAATCTATCAATCGTCTTCAATCAACGTAACTGACACCAACGTAGAACCAAGAGGTCAGAAAAATCAACATCTCCGGGGGCAACGATCATACAAAATCTGATACACATCGACACGTAGAGACAGAGGGGATTCTTGACACTTGCATCGTAAAATATAATCATCACACCGGCATTCAGTTATGCCCAATGTTCACCAACATCGAGATAAAAATGTCACAGCATATCGATACGTAGGTTGGCATCTCGGCGCAATCGCAAACATCGATTTTTAACAGACAAAAGTGTACATCGATAATAATCTCCGCGATTCTTATGCAAGCACTTGGACATGAGCTTTCGTGTAAACAGGCGGGCAACAAATGTATCGATTCCGAGTCAATTACTTTTCCGTTTCCCTGTCTCGAAACCCGAAGCAGCCTCGATCGAGACGAGTATCGTACTTGACGTTTCGCGTCCTTGAAATGTAAAACGAACCGAAAATATCGTCGTGACACGTCAAACGTTTCGATCGAATTGCTTAAGGTTCGTCCGAACGCATCCGCCATCACTTCGCATGGTACTAAATCGGTAGCGTAACGTGGATTCTTTCCAGCTGCGAGGCCACACTTAGAAATGGAAATTCACTCGTGTTACATGCTGATGTCAGTGTTGTCATTGCAGCTCCCGTCTCCCGCTGCGTTTCTCGATCAGAGAAACGAATTTCGATTACAAACGAAACGATCTTCGATCAACGTCCACGTAACGAACGATCCCTCGATCATCGACGTCCTCTCCGATACAATCGGCAAACTGTCGGATAGAAAATGGCGAACGGTAGCGGATCGGTGGCGCAATGACAAACTGGAACTAAAAGGGGCAGACAGATAGAAGAGACGCGAGAATGAAAATAGCCTCGCAGCCGCGCGTGCGACAATGAACAAATGACGCGACACGAGCCGCATGGCTTGCCAGAGAAACACCGGTTAGCTCGCTTTCAGTGAAGCAAGCACCGAAGCTTGTTTGGCAAGAGGCTCCACACCGGAAGCCTCTCTGTGAGGACATGCGCGTTCAACTTGGCCGTGCCAGCCGTACCCCGAAATGACCGAACTGCGTGATCGTGAAGCGCTAGATCCACGAGTGTCCTCGAGCGAGTCAACGTCGCTTTCGTCCATCGAGTTCCTCGAGTTGCGTGCCGCGGGATCGTCGCGAGCTTCCGCAAGCCTGAAAGCGCGCGGGAAGCCGCTGGTTGCGCGAGATGGCGTGGCACGATCGAAGCTGAAGGCCCACGTTGTGCTTTTGTTAAGTTCGATCTGCCTCGCGTTGCATTCGTATGGGTGGAGGGTTTCGTGTTCGGGTTTCTGTTACATAGCCGTGCTTCCTCTTTGGCAACGAACTTCGGCCCGCTCATCCACGCGGAACTCGCGCGGAATTGTCACGATCGTTAATTCCTACGATGCATATCTCTTTTACTATTCTCTGTCTGAACACCGTATCGCATATTATCAGTGTCGAATGTTCCAAAAATTCGAATAGGATGTTTCCTTGACGTCCGTTCCCCGCGGAAGCAACGGCTACGGGATTCTTTGTCTTTCGCAAGAGTACTAACAACAGATTCATGCAAGTGTCATGCAAGGTGTTGCTGTACGGCGACGCGAAAGTCTCGGGACAGAGGAAAGGGGTTGCACGGAAGATCGTAAACGTGTGAACGACTCGCTCGGTGTCGGTCCGTACTACGAGGCTCTCGCGACGAAAGCCTCGTAAAGTTTCCTCTGTCGTGACTTTCAACACACTGTTACTGAAAGTGCTACGATCCATGCTCTCGAGTTCGCTCTTTACTACGTGTGAACACACCCCTGCTAGGTACGTGATTTGCAGAACTCGCTAAACACTACCGTGGTTACATTCGCGTGCGCGCGTCTGCCATTCGACGATTGGATCTCGTTCCCGAACTCACGAAATTTTAACCAACGTTCAACCGTACTTGTCGAACGTTGAACCATCTAGCCGAAAAGAAAATATGTATGTCGAATAGAAAAAAAAGAAAAATAAAAGAATAAAGGCAGACGCGCGCTGGTCAAACGACTGGGAAAACGTAGAGCTCGAAAATGCTGCTGTCAATGCTCGCCGGTTGCGGACGTTGCTTTCTCATGACGCTGCTGACGGATGGACATGCCGAAACCATGCGTCCTGACCGTGGTCTACTTTAAGCTACGTGTACCATGGGCCATTCTCGTTTCGCAGTCTTATGGTGCATGAGGCGCGAAATACCGGTGTCTCGTAAAGAATGGCAAATGGGTGAACGTTTACGGTCGCGTCAGTGACGAAGAACAGCGGGGGAAGTACGACAGTCGTTATACGTAAGGAACGTATGGCAAGAAACAGAGAGCTGTCGGGAAATGTTTACTTATCTGCGCGTTTCGCATATGCGCGAAAATCATTCGATCGGTTCAGAATCAGAGGCGCGTGCATAGATATCGAATGTTGTGCATTGTATCGTTCCATGAGATGGATATAGCGATCGAAGAGAGATTATCATAGGAGAATTCGATTTATACGATAGAACTGAAATCCGAAGCTTCGAGGATCTCGAGAAGATCCTCGCGCGATCATCTCTCCGTAATAAACGATTATTTACAAAGTTACATACCAAAATTTCGAATACTGTTGCAGTACAGATCGTTTGGTATCCTTAAAAGCAATATTAAAGGCGCTAATTTTTAATATCAAACGCGTATCAAATCTTCGCTAAATATTGAATTAACGTATCGGTTAGCACTTTTACGAGTTAACAAGTTAATACGAAATGTTCCCAACAGTCGACCTCTATGCTCTATCTAAAATGAACGTTTATCTCTCTCTCTCTTTCTCTCACTCACTCACTCTCTCTCTCTCTCTCTCTCTCTCACACACACACTCTCTCTCTCTCTCTCTCACTCTTGGTATCTCGATTATCCTTCGTCACTCGAGGCAGTTTTCCTTGGAGAAGGTCCGTCACTCCCAGTGCAAGGTGTGCGCACAATGGGAAAGCGGTAAACGTGTGTGAGGTAACACAACTAGACACACATTAAATCCTAGGTTCTTGCAATGATCGAACAACGTTGCAAACACTATACCTACGAATTGCCGCGTTCGCTCGGAAAAGACGACGTACCTCGTATGGAACAGAGATAAACGAGACAAGCGAGTGAAAAGTCGAACGAAAAGATACATTCCAAAATATCACGATGTAATGACAGACTATTGCTAACCTGTCGCGACAAGATGCTCTGCGAGAACTAGAGAACGATGCTTGCAAAATATTGAAAATTGACAAACGTAAAAGGAGAGAGAAATTTGTATAAAATCAGATGCAACGATGCTGAGAGTGAAAGAGACGAAAAGATCGAACAAAAGAAACGAATCAACGGTTGCAGAGGAAGGTAGGATCCTGATCGATCCTCATGCAGCAAAATTTGGCCGAAAGGAAGGTAAACGTTGGTAGCGATAAACGCGGCTTAAGAGAGACGCGAAAATTTGAAATGAAACTAAAAGAACGGCGACTGGCGACGCTGCGATAATTGGAAAGTAACCCAGGTAACATGCCATCTTGGACGAAAAATAAATCCAGCCGGTAGAATGGCGGAAAGAAATAAAAGTTCCATCCCGCTACTCGAAAATTTCAACATCGCGAAGGTGTTAACGTTCCCATGGAGCCACGAACCAAAAGAGAAGGGCGCTTGGTAAGATCGTGAGAGTGACAGAGAGTCGAATGATTCGTCTACACGGAACACTGTCGAGATTTTTCGCTACTGTTTATGCCGAAGAACCGACCGGGACGAGCGATCGCGGAGCCATCGAGAGCCGGGATTCCTGTGTCGAGCCAGTTTAATTGCCAAATTTGAATGTATAATCCGTACGTTAGGTATCCGAGGTGATTACCCAATGATCGATCGACCCTCGTCCCTTTTGCCGAGGCACGTACGCGTTACCTCTGTCTTTCGCTACGCGAACGTGGAAAGAAACACAAGGCCCGAGCGGTCGGATGGCGTAGACCTCTGTACGTGACCGCAAAGGATCGCTCGTCCCGACGAGATTTCTGCTCGTCGACTAAAACTAAATGTCTACGAAGGATATGATCGGAATCACTGGCAGGTGAATCGAGTAAATCAGTGTTATACGACGTGACCATTGCAACGTTCTACAAAGCAAGCTGGGACCCCTAAATTGACCGAGCGTAGTACAAGGATGGTCGACAGGATCAGCAGGAGTGCGGGATTTGAACACGAGGTCGGGGAGACACGATTGCACATATCCTCCTCACAGAAGCACATGTGACCAGTGCCGGTTCTTTCCATCATGCACACGTGGTCCACCATGAATAAGTTTATCTGTAGTTGCGAAGTGCAGGTCCGCCTCACGGTCTCGTACGCTGTGAACAGACGGAAAATTGTTAGTAATTATTGCACTTGCCAATCTCTTCGCGGATGGTGCAAAGGTGCAAACTCATCGTAATGAGAATCGAATCTTAACCTTTTTCACTCGAGAGATGAGCTTCAGTCACAATTTCATAAAATTTGGAAGGTCGATATTAATTAATATATCAAATTTAATGTAACGTAACAGTATGCGAGGTATCGAAATCAAATGATTCTGGAATTCTATTATTATACAATCCTTTATTTAAAAAAGTATCTTTACTGATAAAAGTATCCTCAATTTTTTAGTACAGAATCTTTGAATTTCTACTCTTCTGTAGCCAAAAAATCGTCGAGTACAAATGGTTAACGTAGGCGAATCGAGTCCTTGTTTCGGACTACCTAAATTCGCGAATTGCTAATAACCATCGTTAAATAAAATTGCAACTAAACGGGTTGCCAATTCGACACGATATTAGATTGTTACTGTCAAATTTTAACGCTGTTGAGATGAATTAAAACACGCGTTCTTTCTGCACTTGACAAGAATGACATTGAATAATTTATTTCTAATATATGCGTTGAAGAGAAGAAACGAAATACAAAATGTGCACAACTAAATCCATGACCCGAAGGATATGCACACTCCTTGTTAGATATCGATCGCGACAATAAGTGGTATTAACGAATATTAAGGTAACGATATAAATTTAACGATATTAGTAAATTATGTTATTTATAAATCATCTTTTTCGAATGTATATATATGACAGCCTAGTATCGAATAATATGTAACTTAATACGCAATTTATACGAATTTACCTAAATTTTGAAATTTGACCGAAGGAATAATTTGGAATAAAATTATAAAACAAGAAAGTTTGAAAGAGAGAGAGAGGATTGTGGGAGACGTGGGAATTCGCTTTCTCTTAGCATTGCGTAATTAGAAAGTAAATGAATTCGATCTCGCTTGAAAGTATTAGTGCTTATGAACGTAACCGTATTGCAAACGTTACGAATGTCAAGTTTATATTAGATTTCGCAACGGTATGGTAATAAATATGACGGTAATACGGAAAACGTGTAACAGAGAATGAAATAAAGTGGAATGAGAAGGTTAAGGCTGATGCAGCGAGGAAATAAAAAGACGGGGGACGCTTACGTGATTTCGCGTTGCGAACCATTTTCACGCAACAGCCGTTGCAAGTCATGAGAGGCGGTTGATCCCTCGGAAGTGCAGTGTAATTGAATGGATCCTTGCATCTGAGATCCGTCCACGAGTCGCATTCGTAGCAATATATGGAACGAGCTGTAAAACATAACTACGATGAAACGCGACGACCCTTGGTCCTACAGCAACGAAATAAATGTAAGGTAAAGATGGAAAAATATTCAAGCGCCATTATCAAAGAAAGAAGAAATATATACATATATATATATATACCAATATTTAAAAAAGAAGATCACAAATTAAACGTATATCAAGTGTAAATCAAATTATGAGCAGGGTCAGCGTAAAATTAACGTATGTCTCAATTTTATGCAACTAAATCGCTAAGAAAAAGAAGAGAAAAGATAGAGGTAGAGTAAAATAAACGTGGTGAGAACGAATCGAATCTTCAGACAACAAGCCCTGCGGAACAACGTTGACAGACAACGATGACAAGAAGGACACTGAAGTGAAGCTGGTTTGATCACTCACTCTGGCACTCCGCGCGACAGACGGTGGCAACCGCGAGTACAATTGCCGCTGAAACGAAACATTGGTCATTGCTTTAGACGATGAAAACGATGGTATCAGATGCGAATGTCTACGAAATGATAATCATGAACAAGAAAATAAAGGGTGCACAATGCTAGGACTACCCACTATTGTTCCTACTGCTACTACCTTCGCTATTCTCCACTAATTTCACTTTCTCACTACGTGGATCAGAATTATCTCGATATCTAAACACTTTACACGTTTATTATTCCTAAGTATGATAATTTAATTGAATCATCGACGATTAATTCTGCCAGTTGTTCTTTCAATTTTTATTCCAGTCCCGTAACCTCGACGTAATTAAAATGTTTAAATATCTCGATAATCGTAACTCTCATTGAGGTAGTACAAGAACTCTAATAGATAATACTAAGGTATTTACTATTCGTAATACGTGTGTCTCGATGCTGCTCCTAGGGTTATTGTTATCTTCTGTCAAATATTGCGAGTATGGGATAAGTTTCGATGTGTAAAATACATGGTCATTAATACAATACACGCGTAAACTCGATTTTACACTCGTGAAAGTAGAACAGGTCAATAGTTAGCGAACAGTGTGTCGTGCTCTCTTGGATAATACGACAGGAAAGTAAACCTTTATGTTTTCTCTCATAATTTATTCTCCCGTGGAATACCGAAATTAAGTTTCATTTTTCGACTCGAATTTTTTCAACTTTCGACGATATAAAAATTCTGATAAATATTTCATTTCGCGGAAACGTCGAAATATGCGGGATCAACAGGTGAAAGTATATTTTATCCGAATCTCGTTGTCTTTTATTTCGCAGCGTGAGCTCGAAGCACGGACAGCGCGCGATTAATGACGATGACCATTCATCGAAACTTCTATCGCATTTTTACCAATTTTAAAAACCAACTGGTACGTACCTCGTGCACACGGGGCAGCGATCGTACGCGGGAATACTAATATCATTAATTCTAGAGTATCGTTTGTTAAAAAAAAGGAGAAAAAGAAAACGGTAAAAGAGCCTAATAGAAGTGATCTAGGGGAACAAGAATATGAATCGGAGTTACACAGTCATTGCGCGTCGTTATCGACAAAAGCCATCTTCCATTTCTCTGATTTACGATAATTCGGAAACTAACGATTGTGATATAATATTTTATTATATTTGTATTATAATTAATATTTTGTTAATATTTCATTATATAAATACAGATAAAGATTATTTATTCGCTTTCAACGATTGTCAATGCATTCTGTAAATTACGCAAGAATTTGTTTGCGCAGAAGTTACGCAGAAATTCTCGAATGGAATATAAAATAGGAAATTGCTCATCGAGATACTAGGCATTGATGTTTTCATGGTCGAGATAGAAAAACCAAGATGGCGGACAGTTTTATTAACAACGACACTCCGCTTCCACCCTTATTTACGCTAATATTTTAAATAAAATATTCATCTCCACTTTATCTCAGATTCCACGATAATATAGATACAAATTATTTATTCGCTTTCAACGATCGTCAATGCATTCCGTAAATTCTACAAGGATTTTTCTGCGCAGAAATTCTCGAATGGAATATAAAGTAGGAAATTGCTCATCGAGATACTAGACATCGACGTTTTCATGGTCGAGATAGAAAAATCGAGATGGCGAACACTTTTATCAACAACGACGCTCCGCTTCCACCCTTATTTATACTAATATCTTATAAAATAAAATATTCTTCTCCATTTTATCTCAAATTCCACGATAATATAGATACAAATTATTTATTCGCTTTCAACGATCGTCAATGCATTCCGTAAATTCTACAAGGATTTTTCTGCGCAGAAATTCTCGAATGGAATATAAAATAGGAAATTGCTCATCGAGATACTAGGCATTGATATTTTCATGGTCGAGATAGAAAAACCAAGATGGCGGACAGTTTTATTAACAACGACACTCCGCTTCCACCCTTATTTACGCTAATATTTTAAATAAAATATTCATCTCCACTTTATCTCAGATTCCACGATAATATAGATACAAATTATTTATTCGCTTTCAACGATCGTCAATGCATTCCGTAAATTCTACAAGGATTTTTCTGCGCAGAAATTCTCGAATGGAATATAAAGTAGGAAATTGCTCATCGAGATACTAGGCATTGATATTTTCATGGTCGAGATAGAAAAACCGAGATGGCGGACACTTTTATCAACAACGACGCTCCGTTTCCACCCTTATCTACGCTAATCGCAACCTCGACTTCTGTCGCTACGTTTCCTCCTGTTTCTTTCTGCACACTCACCCCTGATAGTGCATTCGATCGCCTCCAAAACAATCGATAAAGCACGTTCCATTCTATGGAATCTATCACAACTATTCAGGCACTGTTATTGTTTAAAGGGGACCGAGGAGGTTTCTAGCAAACTCGACCGACCTAACGCGATAAACCGGCACGCGGGTGTCGCAAATTTTCCCTTGTCACGCTTTTTATTTCCCTGTTCGATTCTAGCCCCGAGAACTCGTCGAGCAGTGAATAAAATACTAGCACGAATATACATTGAAATAAATGTAAGTAAATCTCTGTCAAATGTTACACAGTCTTCGCGGTGTTGATTAAATTCGATCGAATTGGAATTACTAATCCGTGGAAATTTAATATCGTGTGTACGATTGGTGCATGCACGACTAAATAGCCATTATTGCGGCGCGAATACGAGTTAAACGAAGATACGATCTGTGATACGATCTTTATATAAATGCACAAGCTCCATTACGATTTGATATATAAGCAATTATCAAAATTCTATTATTTAAAATACGTTTATATATATTTTAAATATCGGTGCACGATAAATAAATAAATAAATATATAGATTACGCAATTGTCTCGGATAAGGGTAGATTAAAAGAATTTGTTAAACTCGGAAAATACTATTAAAGTTAACCCTTTACACTCGAGAGATGACCTTTAGTCACCATTTCATAAAATTTGAAAAATCGATATTAATTAATATATCAAATTTAATGTAATGTAACAGTGTGCGAGGTATCGAAATCAAATAATTCTACAATTTTTTTAATGAAGAATCTTTGATTTTCTATTCTTCCTTAGACAAAAAATCTTCGAGTGCAAAGGGTCTGTGTTGGTATATGTGTGTTCGTGATACGTAAATGAAATACGTGTCTCGAATAAAGTCGGAAACGGTATAATTATCGTAGGGAAATCGAACGATAAAGGAAAAATAATTTTTTATTATTTCATAACTCACCCACTATCAAACGACTGGGCGACATGTTTCCGGCGGCTCGCTTCTTACTTCCTGTCTATCTCCATGCCGTGTCACGAGTTTATCTCTACGGTCGGGACGCGTATCAAAGGTGATTCGCGGAGTTGCATCCGTCCGTCAGCCGATCGACTGAAACGTGGAAAAAGGAAAATTTGAACCGTCGAGTACTCGCTGGCCGCTTCTAATTGCGCTGTTAGGTATAATAGAGCTGAAATAGAATGGCCAGATTTAGAAAATCGATATCCCGGGTGGATCTATAGGCTCCGCAGTGGTGAATTACGGGGAGCAAATCACGGAGCCCAGCGATTACGTCTCTGCTGGAACAAGAGGGTGCAAACGGTGTCAAGAAGATGCGGAGAACGCGCGAAAGCGTGCAGAGAAGAAAGCCGAGCGGTGTAAATGGGAAAAAGGCCGGGAAAAATTGGCTACGGTGCTACAGGAGAAATTCAAGCAGAGCCTCTATGAACAAGCTTCTATTATTCGTGCTGCAAAATTCACCCTTAACTACTGACAGCCGCCTTCTAGACATTCGAAGGGTTATGGACACCCTTGTCTCGCGTTTGTTCTATATTTCTTTAACTTTCTATTTCATCTCCTATTTCTATCTATATTTCTTTATATTTATATTATTTATACCCAGTTATATCAATTTTATATTATTCTTTCGAATCTTTTACATAGATACAACTCGAGGGTTCCTGAGAATTAGATAAAAATAAATGAATAAATATCGAGTATGTCAGATCGAATATTAAAAATACTGTTGCATACGTGGAATATTTATATCGCGTTAGTCATATGCAACTTTTATGAGCTAGTACAAAGATGTCAATAGTCGAGGATTAAATTTCAGGTTCTCAAAAACACGTGATAGAGTATTTAAATGCAGGAAAATTTCAGGTTTGCCAATTTCGTTGTTTCATGGTAAACACGATGGTTTCGCGTGAAGACAGGGGGTAATTTAAATGGCTGTGAATGGTGTTTAACGTATGCCAGCAATTAGAATTGGCGTTCGGGTCAGTATATATTCCTGTCTTCGTACGAACTTGCGACAAACAATACTGCAGCGCATAATCGAGCCAAGAAAATACCGCATATTCTTGTTCTACATTTCTGTAACCTTGAATAGTTTGTATTTTATCAAGCATCTTTCCCCCGCGTTCCCTGCACGTTATAAATATCGAAAACCTGCGTAGATATTTACGAAATAACGATCTATGGAATCGTTAACCTAATTTCCTTGTCGGAAAAGTAGATTTCTACGTTAAAGCGGGATTCCTCTGGACTCTGAAATAAGATTTTACGCTTTTGCAGCTAGATAAAAGTGTACCACGTTTCTCTATATGGTATCGGATATCGACAATCGAGAACAAAAGGTATACTTGGTGGAGACGAGTATGCGAGACAACAAAGAATTACATACTGGATGACAGAGACGAGATTAAGCGTTTAATCCATTGAAAGCGATTCTCACTCGCATCCTACGCTAGGGTTTCCAGCTGATTGTTTGTTTCAAGGGTCATTTATTCGATAACTTGCACGGGTTTCATCCTTGCAACTCAATCGCGTGGACGTCGTTGCCATGAATATTCCCCATTCTAACACAGTCGAGCATCGATGCATATAGACTTAATCTCGCAAGGAATTATAACACTCGAGGCGTGAAAAAGTCTCACGTGCATGAATCACTTAAATTTCATCTCTTTTACTAATGAAATTACCACCTGAAACTGATTTAGAGAAATCTCTAAACACGATTCTCGCGATGCTACAACAAAAATATAGACGTCGCGTTTGAAATGAGTATTTCAATTTCCGAACACCGTTCTCACATTTTCATCGGTTATTTAAGCAAATAAATAATAATAAAATAGTCGTATCGATTACAAATCGATCGCAAAATCGCGAATATCGAGCTCACGGATTGTTTGTCGTTAATATTAATAAATATCCTATTTGTCGCGACACAGTGTTAAACAACAGGCAAGCAATTACGCGCGTCATTGGAAGATTACTCGTAATGAACTCTTGGCACTCCACCGTTAAAGGAAGATATTGTCACAAGTACGACCTCCACTCTCCAAGTGGATAATAACAGAAATGATCAGACAACGCTTCCACTAGTAGTCAAACTTTACATATCCAACACTTTTTCGACACATAACCGAGACACTTACTGAAAAGACAGAAGGAAAAGAAAACTAATGAAAGGAATGACAATTTTTGAACGAAACCATGCAATAAAAGCAACGAAACACTCTGATAGCTACCAATATCGGTATATACACGAAGTGTTCTACTTATTTCCAAACCACCCCTGTTCATCATCAACCAAACAAACAGACAACTTAGGAAAGAGTTGGAACAACAGCAGAGACACCTTCTGCAACTCACAATCCCGTGAGTTATTGCGGATTCAACGTACAGTTGCAACTAACGAAGTTAGCTCAACGAAGAGGAAAACACTGTCCATCGACGAGTGTACGAAAGACGGTGCACGCGATTAGAGTACTCCTGGTCTTCCACGAACTTAACCCCGCGTACTTGGAGGCCACTGAGGAATTATGATCGATTACGCAAAAATTCCTACACACTGAGACCCCACCCGAGCGAGCAAGCCTGGCGGGTAATCACACACGGGAGGAAGCTTCCCACGGGAAGACGTTGGCACAGCTTTGATCGGTGTGTACACAAGTGGCGAGGTGATCCGGGATACTCAACCGTTCAGAGAGATCGGGAACTCGATGGAGAAGAAAATATCGGGACACCGAATTCCAGGCCTTGTTCCAGTCGCAGCAGATCACTGTTGTCACTGTCGTCGATTAATCGGTGTGTTCCCCCGTAGAATTTAAACGATCGGTGCACCAACCAGCATGGCGGTGGACGATTCCACGTTAGGGACGAACGATGCGACGTGAACGGATGCAGTGGTTGCGACTACGCCAGCGCGTTTGAGCAGCAGCAGGCGTCGCTACGCGGTCCGCGAAACGGCACCCGAGTCGCGCAATCGGATAGACGCGAAGTGCGGATCCAGGTCGATCAATATGACCTCGTGCCTCGTGCTCGTGTTGCGACAAGCATGCTCGCCGACCAATGTGAAACACAGCGACGTGAAGAGAAAGAGAGACAGAGAGTGAGTGAGGAGGGAGAGGAAGGGAGAGCCACGTTTGCGCGGTGGAGTTTTGCTTGGAGCATTTCATTCCTGATGAATACACGTGCGCTGGTATATCGTCGTACGAAGGCTTTGGATCCGATGTCTCTTGATCCCGCAATCGTTACGAGGGACTGGAACTAGGTTTCTGGTTTTATAATTGTTAAGGGATTGCAACGCAAAGGAATAGTAGTCAGTGGAAACGGTGGAAAGACTGTATAGATCTTTATTAAACGAGCGAGCGGTTAGAACTGGCTTGTTTAGGACCACGCAGGTCACAAGACGTCTTCAGGAAATAGGAAACAAAAGCTTGCTAGGATGTAGAATTTAGTTTACTATTTAGTTTTCACTACAACGATAGTTATTGTTAATACTTGAAGTACCGTTTCGGCGATATTATTACTCATCGGGAAAAAAAACCATATTGCCGAACCCGTATCCAGATAAAATATGATGGTACCTTGAAGCTTGGCCATCATACACGCCAAGTACCTGGTGTACGGGAGGCAGTAATTCAGTTGGCTTTTCCGTTTGTAAGTCCTACTCTTGTACCTCAAATTTTGGAACTATGTCCAATTATAAATTACATAGCCCTATGAAGGGTCTACATAAGGGCTAGATCTATTAGCTCGTAGAATGTAAAAACACGCGGTAGCAAGATAGAAAGACAATCCACTTACTAATTCGAAGCCAAACACAATTACCTCAAAGAACCGTCCGTCACTAATTGTCGTCAAGCAAGTACGACCTAGTGACGAGAATACAATTACCTTTTCTTTTATAGTTTCTTTTCTTCTGCAAATATTCCGCGCTGGTGTTCGTGTAGATTAATGAATCAATAAATCAGATATTATTGTAGGAATGTTGGGTAGACTACAGAATAAGCAGTCCTCGGCTTGATTTTGGATGTTTCACTGGTTCGTCGTTCACTCTCCTTCGCGAGTAAGTCATGGCAGGGTCTGTGATGGCTGGGTGGGCTAGGTTCTATCAGGAGGGTGCCGAGGTATGAAGTTGTCTTGTACATGAGAGTACGTCCCGTAGGCTA
This sequence comes from Eufriesea mexicana, assembly GCF_001483705.2. NCBI lineage: Eukaryota > Metazoa > Arthropoda > Insecta > Hymenoptera > Apidae > Eufriesea > Eufriesea mexicana. The sequence goes on from NW_016907990.1 coordinate 215,512, forward strand.
GTCGGTCTTTCGAATAATCGCAAACTCCCTTTTGTAAGACACGAAATATAACAAAGTGTCAGTAACTTCGCTTTATCTTCTTTCACTGCAAGTTAGGCTAGGTTATCTTTGATACAGCTGGCACCAGTAGGGAACGTCATTAGGGCGCATGTCTGGGTCTCGATGCGTAGCCACCTCCTCGTGGTGTGACCTGGTAATTGGTATCCTTTTCCAAAGATTTTTCTTTGCAAAACGATACCAAGCTAAGAGCTACGCACAAAGCTTAAGCTATATCCTACCTCTTGTAAATTTTCGATACTTCGGTTGAACATTCGACGATTTTTGAGGCTGTGAGAGATAAGAGACCGGAATTTTTGACAATGACGTCAATCAAATATAGTAATAGTTCATACAAATGTATAAATAATCAAATTTCTTATTAATAACAAATTGTTCATAGCGTAAATTTATAATAAAAGTAAAAGAATTAATAAATCATTGGTTATCACTTGAAAATTATCATACCAAAGTATAAATGAACCTATAATTTGCAAAAATGTAAAAATTATTCCGCTTATTTTTAATAACAAATTGGTCACAACGTAAATTTATAATATAAGTGGAAAAATTACTAAATTATAGGCTATTACTAGTATATATAACGTATTTGCGTGAAAATGAATCTGTAATTAGCAAAAAGTTAATAAATTAATACATTTATTGTTAATAACAAATATTTTGCAACGTATATTAACGATAAAAGTAAAGGAAATTAATAAGTTATTAGTTACTACTTAAACAATCAACGTATTTGTGTTAAAATGTATTCGCAACTTACAAAAAGCTAATAAATTAATAAATTTATTGTTAATAGCAAATTAAAATTGTTGATAACAATTAGTTTGCAACGTATATTAACGATAAAAGTCAAGAAAGTTAATAAATTATTAGTTATACAGCGAAAAAGTAACTTTTAAAGGAATCGGTAAGGTTCGGAAATTTTCGCCGATCTTCGCCCGGCCGCCGCTATATAAGGGGCCTGCGTGCAAGCTCGAGCCAGTTCTCGCTTCGACTTTGGAGGGTCCGCGTTAACATTCTTTCTGTTTGTTTCAGGTTTTAATTCTCTTTCTTCTTTCAGATTCTATTTCTTTTATTCTAGATTTCATTGTTTATGCATTCGAGTATTTTGTAAAATATTCGAATGCTTCGTCGTTGGTTTATTTATATTACATATCATCGTTGGCTAGATCAATGGCTATTCAGTGGCCATTGTCCACTCTCTTAAATAATTTAACAATAATTCTTTCTTTCAGGTACTAATTATTTTTTGTTTCAGGTTTTAATTATCTTTCTTCTTTCAGATTCTATTTCTGTTATTCTAATTTTCATTGTTTGTGCATTGGAGTATTTTGTACAATATTCGAATGCTTCGTCGTTGGTTTATTTATATTATATATCATCGTTGGCTAGATCAATGGCTATTCAGTGGCCATTGTCCACTCTCTTAAATAATTTAACAATAATTTCTTCTTTCAGGTTCTAATTATTTTTCTTCTTCCAGATTTTATTTCTTTCATTCTATTTGTCTTTTTGTTTCAGCATTCGAGTATTTCGTACAATATTCGAATGCTTCGTCGTTGGTTTACTTATGTCTCATCGTTGGCTAAATCTTTCCTTTCACAAATTTTACGACTTCCGTTCGATTTGTTTTCGTTAGAGCGTTCGAGTATTTCGTATAATACTCGAGCGCTTCCTCGTTGGTATGTTTATATCTCACCGTTGGAATGTTTCTGTCTCGTAGTTATGTTGCTCAGGTCTCGTCGTTGGCTTGCTCGTTCCATTTGGTTATTATCCTTGATGGTTTCCTCGTACTAATCCCTTTCCTTTCAGCTACATATTAACAATAATATATTCTGTTTTAGCTTTTAGGTTTCTCAAGATTCTGTTTGCGACACATCAATGAACGATGCGTGCGTTTACTTTTAAGTAATCATAAGATAGATCCATAGACTAAGTATCATGTGCGCGCTGTCTGTACAAAGGTAAGCTACCTAATTTGGAGCGAAATTTATAAATTCTCTATCATTTTCTTATCCCCCTCGTTTAGCAAATAGAACATAATTGTTCTCGCGATAATCGCGATCGTTCGTAAGTACCGACTAGCCTACGCGACGTGCTCTCGTGTACTCGATAAGTACATGCTTCGTAAGTCATCCTCACGACTCGTCTCCGACACTCATTTCCAGTCACTGTCAATCTCGTCATGCATCGGGTTCCAGGGTGACCCCCTCGGATCAGTGCGTCTTCTGACCTCGACGGGGCGGTCCGCTGCCTAAGTCGTACGCGACTGGGGCTCGGGCACATGCTGGCTGACGGACTAGTACCATCTACGGTTAGACCACAGGGATGATTAAGTTCTACCCCGTGTGGCTGGGATGCGAAGTGTCTGTCTTGGCCGGCAACCGCCCAGCAGGGCCCTCGCGTTGACACTAGAAGTTTCATTGGTTCAGGGACTATCCTTGGTCCACGTGTAAGTCTTGGCGAGTGCGACAGTGACTGGAATTGAGCTAGGCCCGATCGGGAGGGTGCCGAGGTATGAAGTTATCTCTGTACACGGGAGTACATCGCCTAGGCTAGTCGGTCTTTCGAATAATCGCGATCTCGTTCGGGCGCGTCGCGATTTTCTATTTGCTCGCGTGTTTGATATTTCATTCCCTATTTTTATGGGAACTTGAAAATATCTTAGCGTTGCGACAGTAGAGTTTCAGTATACCGAATCGAAGTTCCCTTTGTAAGACACGAAATAAAATAAAGTGTCAATAGAGTCGCTTTAACTTCTTTCGCTCCAAGTTAGACTAGGGTATCTTTGATACAGATAGCGCCAGTAGGATGCGCCACTAGGGCGCATGTGGGTCTCGATGCGTAGCCACCTCCTCGTGGTGAGACCTGGTAATTGGTATCGTTTTCCTTTGGGAAACGATACCAAGCTAAGTGCTACGCACAAAGTATAACATATCTCCTATCTCTTGTGAATTTTCACAGTTCCGTTTGAACTTTGAAGGCAAAGAGTTGACGAAATTTTCATGACAGATACTTTGACAGTACGAAATTAACAAATTACTTAACTTCTACTATTAATTTATGAACTTTTATAACTGGATCGCAAAGCTGGATCTTTGGGCAACATTCTCATGCAATTTTTGCTTATAATTTGATGCTAACCAATTTATTATTATGAGTTACTTGACGGCGTTCGGGATTTCACAACAACGGTCGGCACGATTGTCCATCAAAATAAATAATTCTGAACAAAACTAGTAGTAAAATACGAAAAGAAATGATATGGGAATATTTCCAAGGATTTTGTTTTTATAATGTGCACATATAATTTGTAAATTAATTGCATAGAAGATTGTAATTAATGGAAAACCAATAGTACTACCAACATCAGTTGGATCACTCTGGGAAATAAATGTACGTAACTAATTAATTTAGAAGAAATGAATAATCAAAATTATATTAGAATGTTCGTAAAGAACGCGCCTTTGCAATACAAGTATAAAAGTTGATAAATTAATCGCAAAAATAGCGTAATTTGTTAATTTTTTAATGCCGAATGAAAATTTTGGAAACAGCTGTAGGTGCTATCTATAATTTTACACTGGAAACTTGCGTTCCAGTGAAAAATCAAGGTTGGCGCTAACGGAGCACAAGCTTCCAGTGTAAAGTCATAGGTGGCACCTACCTCAGTTTCCTAAATTTTCATTCGACGTTAGGAAATTATTCTCCGAATGTTCGAACTGAGTCGAAGATATTATTGGTTTTTCATTAATTACTATCTTCTATGCAATTAATTTATAAATTATATGCGCACATTGTATAAACACCATCCTTGGGAATATTCTCGTATAATTTTTGTTCGTATTTTACTTCTAGTTTTGCTCATAATTAATTATTTTCATAGACAATCATGCCGATCGTTATTGTGAAATAGCGGACACCATCAAGTAATTATTAATAACAAACTAAATACCATCAAATTATGTGCAGAAATTGCATAAGAATGTTGCCCGAGGGTCCAGCTGTCCGTTCCAATTATAAAAGTTCATAAATTAATCGCAGAATTCGAGTAATTTGTCGATTTTCTAATTGCCGAAGCATCCATCCTTTTCCAGTCGCTTGCTGCCTTGTCACAGGGACAATACTTTTACAGCCTATATGTACAATACTTTTGCCGTTTCTGGACAATACTTTTGCCTCTCTGGACAAAACTTTTGCCTCTCTGGACAAAACTTTTGCCGCTTCGGTGGACAATATTTGTGCCGCCCCGGACAATACTTTTGCCGCCGCACAATACTTTTGCCGCTTCTGTGGACAATACCTTAGCAGCTCGGCCGTTAAATTTTCGGGCGATTTCGCGACTTTGTACTACGATAACATAACATGATAGGAGGTCACTCGCCGAGATAGTTCCAAGAAATGACGTCATTTCCTAGAATTCACGGACAATACTTTTGCAGTTTCAGCGAGATATTTTTGGCCGATTTTGCGATTTTTTATTAGGATAACATATTATGAAAGAAGGTCGCTCGTCGAGTCAGTTCCAAGAAATGTCGACATTTCCAAGAATTCTCTGGACAATACTTGTGCAGCACGGCAAGAAATTTTCAGTCGATTTTGTCTCTTTGTATTAAGGTAACACAACATGATAGGAGGTTGCTCGCCGACCTATTCCATGATTTTACATCATCTCCAACAATTCTCTGGACAATACCTTTTCTACTTTGCAGTACATTTTAATAATTTTACTTACCTTATACTTACCTTGCTTACTTACCTTCCCTTAC
>NW_016907991.1:0-75954 GCF_001483705.2 Eufriesea mexicana
CAAAAATCGTCCAATGTTTAACTGAAACATCGAAAATTTACGGAAGATAGGAAATATCTTAAACTTTGTGCGTAGCTCTTAGCTTGGTACCGTTTTCCAAAAATTATTCTTTCTTCGCGAAACGATCGGCGAAAATCGGAAAGAAATCAGCAAATCTGATAGCGAACATTCCCGACTACAGAGTGAAATAGAAAAAACCGGGTCAAAATTCCAATTTTGAAAGATCTAAACGCCAACATGAAACTACGTAACGCGAGTCGTCGGACTCTTCCACGTTTCGCACTGTCTTCGCGAAACGAGCGACGAAAATCGGAAAAAAATCGGCAAATCTGTTAGAGACTTGATTAATATTTTCAAAAATATCAAATTTATACTAGCATAAGAAAGCGTAAAAAATACATTTTTTAATTAAGAAATTTTATTTGCAATTTACTTAAAGTTATTTGCTTTCATGGGGAAAAATTAATACGAAATTAAAAATTAATAGTTCTCAGCTATTAATTATCGAATTCCGCGTGTCTTCAGCATGGCAATTTTCGGATATCATCATTAGGCCACAACGTCACTTGACAATTATTCGAAATAAATCTGTAATGAAGACAATAATAAAACTGTAATCATAAATATCTCGAAAACTATCGAATAGTTGCGCTTATAATGATATATTTTCTTGAACTACATGACGAAATCTACAAACCTGAACAGTTTCAATTAAATGGATGACCCGAAGTACTTGCACTATCCTTGTCAGCTGCGTTTCTGCTTAAATTTCAACCATTTTCCTTCTTTTTGTACTTTATTTCGCGAATATTCTCTCAGCGTTCACGAAGATTTTTCGTTGACTCGCGATAATTTTCAATGCCGAATTCGGAACCGCAAACCTCGAAATTTTGATAAATTTTGACCGATGATCAACGCGAAGATCGCGGAATTCTTAAGAATAATCGGAATCGAAAATTCTTCGACAACGATCGACATATCTCGAACAGTGCTTTAGCTGTTTCACGACAGATAAGATAATTGTTATTGCTCGATTATACATATATTATAAAATCGTTTAATGGACAAGGAATAAAGCTATGACTCCATAGTGGTAAAGAAACGGATTTTCTGTGATATCGATAAGTGAGAGGAATATCTGGCATTATGTTTGAAATTAATCATGCAATATTCTCTAATTAGGAAAATTTTTCAAGAGCTAATATATCGACGAAATTTACAGAAAATATAATTTTTGGAATATTATTTTCCCTATCTTTACCTTATTTGCAATCGTCCATATCTAGAACCTGAAAATAACTAGACATACTCTGATTATATTTTTAAACAAATTGGTATATTTTGAGAAACTAATTAAATATTCCAATTTATCAAACAAAATAATTGTATAATTTTTCTACGATATCGAGTAAAATATTTCTTTCACCCCAATCTTATAAATTGTAAATAAAATAAATATTTCATTAAAAGTCGTGTAACTATAATTTTTCTACGTTATAGAGTAAAATATTTCTTCCAACCCCAATTTTATAAATTGCAAATAAAATAAATATTTTGTTAGAAATTCCGTAAATTTGCTCGAGATCGGTTGTCAGCATGCAAGAAACGATCGTTGTAAGTATGTTTCAGATAGAAGAAACGAGTGACATTTGTTCAAGTGTTTATTGGTTAGCGATATTCACGCCTCCTTTGTGCGACAGATTTCAATACGTTCGTTTGATTGTTGTAACGCTGATAAAATGATTTCACTTACTTCAATTTCAACGATAACTAGGTTTACAGTTAGAGTGGAACAAGCTTCCAATTGCTGCACGTGAGAATCAATGAGAGTATTCACATTTCCCTTACAACGTCTCAATACTTTGGAGAAGGCAGGCTCTCCTCGTTCAATTTTCGAGTCGACGAACGAAAATTCGATTAAATTTACCATTGTGGATGCCCGATGACAAAAGTCACGCATGTATCATCGATGGCACTTCTATTTGATAAAACTTCGCTCGAAAAGCGTTCAATTCTAGATTGCAGATGTACAAACAACAACGTTACATCGGCGTAATAGTCGCTAGAAAATGATATTAACCCCAGAATATCGAATGCGATCGTTTCGTTTAATATCCGCATTTATTGTTATTCCTGATAATTATAAACGTCCATATATCCACAATACTCCTTACATTGTTAAAAATTACTTATCTCCAACCTAGAAATATAATCTAAAAATGACAAATGGGACAAAAACAATAAAAATAAATAACATAAGGAAAGACACTGAAATTACATTAATATTCTAGGGTTAATCGAAGATGCCAGCTGCTCGTAAAAATCTCGAAATTTTGATTCACGATTATCACATACGAAATAAACACATAACCGAATTTCATGAAAACGAGGTCGAAAAATGGGTCGGTTGACGATCTTCGAGAAGCGACATCTTCAATTGCACGTGACTCGTAAAACCTGCCTAAAAATCATCTCATCGTGATTCTCATACACAGACATCCTTCGCATTCTCGTGTGAACAACGCTATAAAATATATGGAAGTAAAATGTATAGAAATCAATAAGCATCGTCTAATTACTTCATTCTCGGGGACTAAATTCTAGTTATTGTATCTCGTTCGAGGAAGACGCGTGTCACCCTATCAACTCGTTACTCTAATCGCGAATGGTACTCGTACACGTCGTTTATTATTCCCATGGAAACGTCGAGGACATCGAATCGCGAACGGTCGACGACGAATTTTGTTAAAACGCAGGTCTGACCTGGACAATAGAATAATTATTCTAATTAATCACTCGTCGATCTTCTACGTACATAGCACATTCTCCGCTGTGGCTATTAACCCTTTGCACTCTGTGTCGTCGTTACGGCGCTATTTCAACCACTTGCGTTGGCAAGAAATTCACAGACACGTGTTTCTGTGACAATTGCCTAGCGACGTGTGTACCACGTCGTTGGCGATTCTGCGACAAAAGCATTACGACGTGCGTGACACGTCTTTCCAGCGCAAGTGGTTAAGAGAGCCTGTAACTCCGTTGCCGCTGTTGCGACATCGGAATCCAGAATTCCGTTGGATTTATATCAAACATGGTTAGATAAAATTCCCGAAACACAGGGTTACCGTATGTTTACTGATAGATATTATACTAGTTATATTATATTATATATAATTAGTAATAATAATTATATAATTATATTATATTGGTGTGCCTCTGGCAGAAGAACTGATGAAAATGAAATACTACTTGACTGGTAAACGTTGTACTATGAAAGCTAAAATGATTCGGAGTTGCTGATAGGTGATATTAAAAATTGCTCGGAGTGCAAAGGGTTAAAGTGGTTTCAAAAGTCCAGGTCGTCCTTTCCCTCACCGGCTTCGAGGAGCGATTCACGCTGTCTCCTTGTTTCACCGTTTACCTATAAAATTATCAAAACGACATGCAATTACCTCGAGGTGTTTCCTATCGATGCGGACGAAAGCTCCGATTCGGAAAGAAAGCGACGTCGATCGTGCTTAATAAGATCAATTGCGCTTCGTTACGCTGGACAGTGGATACTTGCGAAAGAAAAGTCGAGGTTCGTATACGTATTATATACAGTAACATCAGATATAACAATTAGGATGATTCGCGAGGCACAACTGTAGGCGATACATATGAGAAAATCAACGATCGTTAAATCGGCAACCATAAACATCCTCTGTGCTCGGAGCAAACTTTCTATTAGAGAAAACATTGACCGTTTTAACAATCTTCTGTACAATATGCACGTAGCGTGGCTGTCATACATTCGCGTGTCACGCACGGCGCAGTTTCTTCATTTTCTTCGGTTTTAGTAACGATTAAGTACGCAGGGCCGTGACATTGTGCTTCTAATGTGCGCTTTCGCGATCAGACGATTCGAGTTTCCTTCGTCGTTGTTTTCGAAAAACCGTTCGATGTCTCTGGTGTCAAAATTGGGCAGCTTCGAGGACGCATTTCGGAAAGTAAGAAATTTTGAAGCAGTCTCGATTTAAAAATGAAAGAAATTGAACTTCGATTTTAGCGAAATATTTGAATAAGTAAAAGCGTAATTTTGAGATTTGGAAATTTTATGTTTAAAGTGGAATTTTATTCGAATAATTGCTGCTCGAAATGTTGAAAGCTTCGAAATTTTGTCATTTTCGATCTTTCGAATTTGTAAATTTGTGAAATTCTAATATTTTGTAGCCTCGGTTGAGAAATGATTCAATCGTCTTCTGATTGTCGAATTTTATTCGTTGCTCGGATGAAATTTGGACTTGAGATCAATTTGGACGATATCGATCGTACCACGACGTGTCACGCAACTTTTCCGAAGTAATTTCGGAGAAGTATGGTTGAGAAAAATCGAAACGTGTCGGTTGGTTGTTGAACGTTGTCACGGCCCTTCGATATTCTCCATCGCGATGGTTTATCGAATACGAGTCCTGCTAGATTACAATAATGGCAACGGTAATTCGCACGATTAATATCAAAATTATTTGATGTCTACGCTCTATGCTTAACCTTACTTCCGATTAACCAGTTACTCATCTAGGATGCGCAGTCAATAGAATATTAATTTTAATATTGTATTCGTAATTCGCATTTATCCAGCACTCGTTTCAGCATGCTCCCAACGAAGGTTTCCAAGGAAGACAATTATAACAAAGGATGCAATCATGACTAACATTGAAAATAACCAGAATCCCTCAAACCAACTATGTTTCATTTAAACAAAGATTGCACGTGTACGTACGAATGTTAAAAAATTATTACGATTAAATTTCAATTCTGTACGACAAATTATACAACACTCGACGAAAAGTACAATTTAACGCGACAGAATAAATAAAATAAATAAATTTTATTTAATTTTTGATCAAATAAATTGGAAATTGACTTTCAAGAACTTGGTTAATTAATAAATAATCATATAAGGAGTGCAGTTGAGCTTCGTTTCTTGACATATTCACGAGTGCGACTTTTAAAACATCGTTAGTCGTTCGTCCAAAACGAAGAAACGATCGATCGTTATGAAAGATCGATGAGCGTGCCGTTTCGACTTTCACGATATTATCACCCTCTTATAAAATCTTCCTTTTCTCTCGTTACAATCAAACAACGAATGATTTTAAAACATAGAGAAAATAATTCTGAAGTATTGAGCAACTTTAAAAGAATGTTGATATATCTGAGAAAAACATACGCTCGAGAACAAAGGATTATCGACACGAAAAATTTCACGATACGGTTCGAAATTCGTTTAACCTGCTGCTCAATCCGATCCAGATTAGACGTACTTCTACGCAAAGAAGAGAATCGAGGGCGACGAGAGACGCGAGTGAAAAAGAAATAAGCGCAACGATAGCACGCCTTTTTGTATTTCCAATTATTTTCCACGGTAGATCTCTATGATACGGTCCTGGTCCACGTACTCGAAAATGTGAGGCGCGTCCATCAGGATCCCGATGGTACCCGCGGATGTCACGAGGAAGAAAATGTAAAGCTGCAGTCGATCGATCACCATCGCCACGTACTTCCAATCTTCTCTTGTCTGAAAGTAACGGAGAAATTTAAACGATATTAATCATATCAAAATTACGATGGGTTACTATAGAATACCATATACTGAGTCATTCGACGTTTCCTGATTATTTCCAATTTTTACACCTAAGATCTTGCGAATAGAGCTCCAGTTCTCGTACCTAGAGCTTTATCCTACCAGAAGGTTAGAAAGATTCTAACGTCTGAACAGTGGTCTGTGAAAAATTGAGAAACAAGGGAACACCGAGTCAATCGAGTCTCCAAACGCGAACGATAGTTGAAAAATTGTACCAATCGAAAGAGATTAACACAATATTGACTATTATTAAATTTTATTCAGAATTTATCTCATATCACCGGCCATTATTTTGTAATTAGAAGCGGAAGTGAAACAATATAAATAAACTGCAATAAATTTTATTTAATATTTAACTTTTAATATTTCTTTCTGGTATGATAAACGGTGTAGCAACCATCTACGTGTAATGGTGTATGGCATGTTTTGCAAGTATATCTCTTAGACAGCGCACTGACCCAACGATGTTGATTCGCATCAAAAGCGCATCACGAGTGTATTCAATCTAATTTGTACTCAATGTGATTTGCACAATGTATTAAGCAAGGTACAGTCCTACCTGTATGTACAAATCTTCGTTTCTCAAGTGTTCAGCGATGAACTCGACAGCTTCCGTAGCCTTGCTAGCTTCGGGGCTAAGCAACACGGAGTCAGAGCTTTCGGATCCCCTTCTGTCAGCCAATCCATCGCCACCAGTGGCACTGGAAGTGCTAGTGGTGTGATGTACCTTCCTGTTGATCTTGCAATTCGGATGATGAAGATCGGACAGCTCCATCACCTCCATCTTTGACTTGGTCAACGAGGATGGCAGGTGTTTGGGTAACTCGGTCGGGCTTCCTGAATAGGTAGAAGTCGGCAACGTGACGTTTGGGATCTCCATCATCCACCTAAGACGTGTCTTCTTCGGTCTCTTCATGAACAGGATCGCTGGCAGGTACTTCAAGAATATTTTCCTGATCAGCTGAGGCATCCTGTGCGTCCTGGGCCCACGGAAGTTCCAATTGATGATGATCACGGTGACCAGGATGCTGACCGTGTTCATGATGAAGGTGAACAGGAGGTACTTGGCGATCAGTGGAAGCACCAGAGACGTCGGTGGCAGAATCTTACTGACCAGCAACAGGAACACGACCAGTGAAAGCAGGATACTGATTCCCAGCGTCACCTTCTCGCCAGCCTCTGCTGGCAGATAGAACACCAATACGCAGAGGAAAGAGATCAAAACAGTAGGAAGGATCAGGTTCACCGTGTAGAACAGAGTCTTGCGTCTGATGATGATGTAGAAGGTAATGTCCGTTTCCGTTGGGATCGCGTGATAGGTATTCAGATAGGCTGGCACGCTGATGATGTCCCAGGTTCCGCTTTTCCAGTAATCAGACAAGTCCACAAAATTTTTGTTATTGTACAAGGCTAGCGAGACTTGGTCGCCGTTGAAGGTCCAGGATCCAAACTTCATGATGCAGGTCTGCTGGTCGAATGGGAAATACGTTACGTCGATGGTGCAGGAACTCTGGTAAATAGCCGGAGGAACCCAGAGGACGTCACCGTTGGGGTAGATCAGGACGTTGCTCTTGTAACGCACCTCGTAGTTGCCATCGGCGCTGGAAATTTGGAAAATCAGTGGTTCCGGGTTTAAATTCGACAATGGGATATGTTAAATAACTTTTCCACGACGTAATTTATAGAATCGATAAATTGATGACCGAATTGACAAGACGAAGAGAGATGATAGAGTCATGGGCAGATAGTTCTGAATTTATAAACGAAATTCGTGCGATATTCACTTTGGCAAGGCGTTTGCTACGTACTTATTGAACAGTACAATGTCTGGCTTCCACACTTTGTCGGGTGGTAACCTGAGAACTCCGATACCTCCATAGTCAGCTGCGTCCCATTGCAGTTGATAATCCGTCCAAGTGAATCTCAACCACACGTTCGACTTCATAATTTGGTTCTTCTCGTTCTGAAAGATATTTTCCTCTGCATCTGTGTCTTTTCATCTCTTTGTAATCGCAAACAGTGTCACGAAATTGTTAAAACGTATAGAGTAAACGAATAAGACTGTCATTATCGATGAGCAACGTATAATACAATATACAGAGAATAACGCACAAAATGAGAATAAAAAGAGAAACAAAAATTCTAAGACTCACGGAAAATAATAAATAAAATAAAATAACAATTGCGATATCTGACTGGTAGAGCTTCTACCTGCAACAGCTTCCATTTCGAGGGAAATTAAACATCAAACGGGGGAAATTAAACATGAAAGACTCTCACCACGTTAATTAGCTGCACGAAAGCGAGACCAAAATTCACGTCCACCTTCTCCGTCATGTTCTGCACGGGTCTGATGAGTTTGTTGTACCCCCTGAACAGATCTCGCACCAACCTCTCCTCATCTTCGGAGCAGCGACCTGAGAAACGAGGACGATTAACACGGAACACTCACTTTAGGCTGAGGCAAATAACAAAACTGATCATCACACAGGATGAATGACTCTTACCGACGCAAAGAATCGCGGAAATGAGGAGAAAACGCGCGAAACGCAAACAAAAATGCATTTTTGGATAGGTTTCAGGTGTCCCACCCGTAGACATCCGTAGATACTACACAGCCACCGTCACGGATCAATATGAGTACGCAGACGCTGGCCAATAAGTGCATTTCCTCGTTTGCCGTCCGATCCACTGGCGCCTACCCTCTTCCATGCTCGGGAAATTAATCGGTAAACCTTTCTCACCGGTTGCTGTCACGTTCGTGCACTCTGTTCCTTCTTCCTCGACTCGATCTGCCTAGGATCCGCTCGTCGAAACGATGTCGCGACGGAGCGAGTCGATGTTCGGGGTTGGAACGAGCGACTGGGGTGCGACGCGTTCGAGGTTTAGGGGTTGATGGGCAGGGTTGCTCACGAGCGACACGCTTCACAGATGCGCAGTCTAGGTGCTCTCTGCGCGATTCTCGGCTCTGTTTTATCGAGAGATACACTGAGAGATACTGGACAAGTCGAGACAATGGCGCGAAAATAAGAATGGGGGTGGAATTTCTCTCGGGTTACGAGATTTTTCGATATTTCCGTTGCCTCGTTTTAATTCGCATTTTTCGCGAATTTTTGTTTCAAATAGGTTCCTACAATGTGGGTATGGGAATACTTATTTTCTGTTTTTCTTTTCTTGTATTTTCTTCTTCTTATTTCCTTGAGTATACATAACGAGGTGTATTGCAATCTAAATTACAAAATATTGTAATTTAGAGGGGTAAATGTAATCTATAGAAAGATTCAATTTATGTCACTTAAAATTGAATTTTAATTACGATTAGATTTTTCTTGATTTCTGAGTTGAATATTTTATTTAGGATCGTGAAGGCTTATAGAAAGTTGTCTAGTTACAATTCTAATTTGTGTACAACAATTAACGATGATTTCTACTGACAGAGAGATTTAGGGGATTTTTAATAAGATCAATAGTGTAAATTTTAATGAATTTAAATTTTTAATTAATGTAAATGTGTAAATATTATTTTGGTCCCAGTTAATTGCATCTTAGAGATTGATTATAATATTAAAATATTTATTTTTTGATAAATTGTTCGAAATGTTACCTTCGGAGCTGGAAATTATTATCGACGCATGCGAGTGCAGAATAAGCTGCTGGGTTGTAGTGAACTCTATGTTCGCGTTGCGAAAAAATTCGCAATGCAAATTTCCACCGAATTTAAATCTCGGATGAATCCTTGAATGAAGAATTTCTTGCATTTTTAAAAATATCTACAGACATCTTGAATACATATACAAAGAATCAAATGCAACACGTATAATATTTTTAATCCACAAATTATTTGCAGGTCTTTTAATACATTCTAAGCAAAGAAAATTTACCAATGAGTTCGTCTATAGACATAAGAGAAGAAAAGGATTGTACTTTAATTTCCTTATCTATTCAGCTTTCAGTTTATCCTGATTTTAAACTATACTATCAATGTATATTCATCATCAATTAATTTCTCGATCTTAATGACGGCCAAACAAGAACTTCGAAAACGTGGTTTCAAAATCATGGTTGCCTAAGATATTCAGAGCCCAGATATCGAGAAGCAAAGTACAACCTTCGGTCCATAAATTCGAAATAAGCATAATGAATTCCAGGTTAGAAACTTTGAGGTCCAAACCTGAGGCCATTAGATATCCGATAGAGACCCATGGGTCCAAGGTTCAACAATGTTTCTATCGTATAACAAGCTGGTAACTATTCGCAAGCTACTCGTGCAATTGCTAGATAGCTAATTTTCACAGTTCAAACATCAAACACATAGATCCTAGATGAATGGCCTTAAAGTTTAAGTCAAACGCAGCAATCCTGAACTATGACTGGGACCCGGGGTATTTGTATTTCGGATTTATCCTCTAACAGATCGACTTGTTTTCCAGCCATTAATCCACCATTGAATAGATAATGCTATGATAAATTCCGTCCAATCGCTCTTCGTCCAAAAGCGGTCTTCATTCACAACTTCCCCCCACATCCGTTCTCCCTTTTGAACTGTGCAAGCTCTCGAACTAATTACCGTGAAATTTCCGGCACTGCTCGTTTAATGTGGACCCAGAATCGACAGAGTTGCCAAGCTGCGTGGCCGAAACGCTGCCAGAGATACAATTATGGGTTATTTCGAAACAACTCGTCCTCTGGTAACAGATAGAGATTGAACGTGGAAGGAAGGAAACGAGTTCGTGCAATCAGAAAACCGTGATCCCGATGAAGGATAAGATAAGCAAACGCTCTCTTTAGGACGATTGCTTCGTTTATAAAGAAAAGGATAAAGAAAGATACATTCCAGCTGATTCTATTTCGTTACACGGCTATGAAGATTGCATACGTTTATATGTACATTGAAGCATTTGAACGTATAGATACTGTCCTTAAATTGAAACATTTGAAACGACAATGGTGTACATAATTAAAAAGAAGTCTGGAGATTGTAAGAGAAATATTATAAAATAATCATATAAGTTTCGATATTGTATTCGTTTATCTGTTGTCCCTTATGACAGAGGATCTTCACTGGGCTCACTAGCGCCACCACAACCCGTATCTCCGATGAACGTATTATAAATATGTATCGTTGAATTATTTTTTAACTTTGCAGGCACAGTGTGGATATTTTCTTCCTACTATATGTACCATATGGGTTCAAAAATTCCTCTGTAACAGAGATTAAAGCGAATAACTCCATTTTTAATTCTTTTTAAATTTTTATCGAAGAACTTGATCAATGCCCAATTTCTCATAGCTCAAAAATAAATTTTTATTCTTTAGTTTGGGAAGTTAATACACATCTGGTGTTTCTGGTGACATGTCAATCGAGGAAGAATTCGCTATTTTAGGACCTCCAATATCGTTAAAATGTGGAATTCTCTACAAGATACAACGAACCTAACCTTACTTCAATTTCTTTTGGTTTCTCCCTCCTGGGGCAGGGGCATGGATAGTCCGAAGACGACGAAGATATTGAAGCACACTTAGTTGCTCATTCGAAAGATCGACTCCTGCATTTCAGACATTTCGCACTAAACCCATCACGGTCTAATTTCAGTTAAACGAAAAAGCAGTAGAATCTTTAAAAATTGGAACAAAGGGAGACATTGAAGGATCGATCACTCGTATATTGGAAGAATAATCACGAAGCCAGGTGTCAAGTGACAGAATTTTGAACGAAAATTTAAAAATCGGTCATCTAAGTCACGGTAAATTTAGTATCAATGAATTTTAAAAGGCAATCAATATTTACTACACAATAAAGTTCTATCGCAATACTAATCAATTCGATATAAAAAGGAATTATATACCAAGTAATTTTTAAATGCAATATATTTTCAACTTACAACGAAAAATTTTCTCAAACTTTTTAGAAATGACGAAAAGAAACGTTCCTCCACGCTGCCAAGAGTCAGCAAAAACGAAATCGAAGATACGTAACCTCGTATTCCGCAAACTGCGCAAAATTCCGCAAATACACGTGGATTGCTCGAATTTCTCTTACCTCCCTTCAACCGCGGATTTACACTACGAACGGCCCGATAAACCGATCTGAAAGCGACCACGACAAATCACAGCCGATTGCTCGGAACGGTTCGAAGCTCGTTGCGCAATTACATTCAACGTACGTCCACGTGTACGTGCATGCACACTCTCGTATACGTACCTCGCGTGTACACCTTTCCGTGGACCACCGAGAAGGCACACGAGCGAGTGGACGGCCGTGCGTAGATAGGGAAAAATCGCGGGATCTAGGATTCCGGGCGAGCAATAACCATGCGATCCGTGGATCGCTGTAGACACCAGGCCGATGCTAGAAATCGGCAATCTGCCGCGGTCGACCGCGATATACCGTAACGTTGCACTGGAATCCCCGGTGCATTCGGCCAGGATTATTGTTGCGTCAAACGACGCGAGTGCAGCGCGTATCGTCGCGACTGCGAAGGAGGAGAAAGAGCGAGAGGAGAGAAAGTAGTGAAAAAAAAAACGAGGAGAAAGAAGAGAAAGAGGGAAAAGGAAAGCTCGCGCAGTGGCGTACACGGGTGTCGCGTGTGTGCCGCAACCGAATTATTAAAAACGCGACGGAGTAGGCCTGCATTTTCCTTTGTCACGGCCCTTTCATCCTATTTTTATATTTGAACAATCAGCCAGTGAGTTCGACGTCACATCGACCGGGAAAAGTGCTACAGCCATCATACTGGCTATGAATTTTCTTCAACCCCGATGGTGAAGAACACTGGTTTCGTTTGTCAATCGACGACAATAGTTGACGCGATATTAGATTGCTTTCTTCGTTCACTTTTTTCGCCTTTGTACCTTCAGCTAGGCTTTTGTGACGCTAAACATTGTTGCTCGGTGAGTCGCGAATTTGTATTCGCGATTGCTCGATTCGGAATTATTCCTAATTAATGCCAAACGTACCCCAACCCGTCATATGACCGATTGATGGAAAAAGGAACGAAGAAGAATTTTAAAAATGATGAACTAAGAGGAAATATTGGTAAATTTATTATACGTTTTCTAAAGAACACATCACAAAGGCAAGTATCCAAAGCGATGACACTAAATACGGAATTTTGAATGAGAAATTTGAATACTAGAGATTGGTGGATTCGGAATTATTCCTAATTAATGCCAAACGTATCACGACCCGTCAGATGACCGATTGATGGAAAAAGAAATGAAGAAGAATTTTAATAATGATAGACAAAGAGAAAGTATAGGGAAATTTATTATACATATTCTAAAGAACATATCTCAAAGACAAGTGTCCAAAGCGATGACACTGAATGTGAAATTTCGAATGAGAAGTTTGAATATTTATGATTGCTGGATTCGGAATTATTCCTAATTAATGTCAAAAGTACCACGATTTATCAATTGACCGTATGGATGGAAAAAGGAACGAAAGAGAATCTTAAAAAAGATGGAATAAGAGAAAATATTTCAAAAATTTGTTAGATATATATTTTAGAGAACAAATCACGCAGGCAAGTAACCAAGACAGTGACAGTGAATGAGGAATTTCGAATGAGAAATTTGAATATTGATTGCTGGATTCGGAATTATTCCTAATTAATACCAATCACATCACGAAGAAGAATCTTAAAAGGGATGAAATAATAATGGAATGGAATAATGGTAATGGAATAATAATAAAATTTATTATACGTATTCCAGAGAACATATCACGCAGGCAAGAGGCCAAAGCGATGTCACTGAATACGGAATTTCGAACGAGAAGTTTGAAAATTGTCATTTAAGCTGTGATAAATTTAGTGTTAAGGAATATTGATATACTCGGAATGCTGAATAACATTTTTGGGAAATATCAAACGATGTTTGGTTGTAGCTGTTGGTTTCGTGATAAAGATATGGTACTGGAGATATGACACTGGATACAGTGGATGGAGGTGTTCGTTGATTGTAAGGAATGGAGAAAGTGGAGCAAAGCCTGCACTGAGAAAGTAAACAGTGAACAAATGAATGACAGAAAACGTATATTAAAATTACGAGTATGAGAAAATAGAGTATCCGAATGATATAATTAAAATATAGAACTATTATATTTATTATCTTAGTATGTTTATTATCAAATTAATAACTATAGTGTTGTTTAGTAATTGTGCATTGTATAATTTACTCAAAGTAGCTAACTTTTGTTGCTCAACGAGTGTAAATACCTGAGAATATATGGTTTGCGATATCAATTTTAATATTAAAGGTTCGTCGAAATAATCGGATTATTCGACGATATTTTTCATCCGATACAAAAATTTGCATAATTTTCAGTTGTAGGGCTGATGGGTGCAGCACGATTATTTTTGATATATTAGATATTCGGCGAGATAAAAATATCGAATAATATTTACTGCTATTTGCACTTTAACAATGGGGAATTTTTTTAAAAGCAAAATTCGATTTTGATATGGAAACAATTGTAAATATCCGCTGATTTATTTACACAGTTATCTCGCTCGTTTCTCCATTATATATTTACGGATGAAAATAAAAGCAACGCAACGCAGGAAATTGTGAATATTTCAGTAACGACACCCAGAGAGTGCAGAGTGCTAATACTTTTACCTTTAATTCATTTCGCACCTAATATTTTCTAAATTGCATTTCATGTTCCTGTAATTGGTAGCACCAAAGTTTCGGAATAAATTAAATAATGAAATTACACCTTCCGCTTCCTTATCGCTGAATTTATTACACACCCTCGTTAAAATTCTACTGACTTTTTAATCACTCGAGGAAAGCGTTGTCGGAACGGAATCGAAACGAGTGGTCATTAGCTGTTAAACACCCGATGGGTGTAATCACACTGGTCCGCGGGAAAAAATAGGAAGCTGGAAAACTTTCAATCAGTCGTAATTACACTTCCCTGTTCGCAAGCATTCCATTCATTGTTAATTCTTTTGTACGCGCGTAATGGGTTCGTATATTCGTCTAAAAAGCTAGCTAGCACAGCGTGGGTGTTCTTCACTCGGTTGTTCGCCCGTTTAACCAATTAAATCTCCCCTAATTTCCCTTCTGCGAGTACATGTTACGTTTCGATGACTTTTCACGAAATTGCTCGATTATTGCTTTCCGTTGCAAAAATCTGACACTTCCGAAAGCGCATAATATTTATTTATTACAGATATTCATTTCTTACCGTATACAGTTTAAGAATTACATCTCCGCATTCTATATTGCACATAATGTGGTAATGGTTATATAGACTTTTAAGTATATATGTATTGGAATGAGTGGAACAAGTATGCATGGGATGGAAATATCTAATGAATTCAGGTTATTATGATAAATGAGTATGCGTGTAATTATTGAGGTGTGTGTGAATTGTGTATGCTAATGTAATGTATGAAAGAAGAACAAAAAAGAGAGTGATTTGGCATACGTCAGTTGCAATTGAGTATTAATAGTGAGAAGACGTGTGAGCATGTGATTGTGATAAATTAATTATATTTCAACCCAATATTTGAGTTTAATAATCTTTGTTATTAAATAAATAATTGTTCTTATTGTTATTAAATTTCATCCACCACTAACACATAACCTTACTGTATTTAGGTATTTATGTATGTGTGCACGTATAGTCCTAGTCTTTGGTATCACTCGTTGTCTTGCTCCTCTACTCTGTTTTCTTGTCTGTCCTTTGTCTTTGTAACAGAAAATCTCTGAGCTCCTATTTTTCTTTAGCCAAAGAATCGTCGAGTGCAAAGGGTTGAGAAAGTATCGATCTGCTTGGCAGAAATACGTTAAAAGCAGTTTGTGGAACTAAATAGGAAAAATTCGGTGACATGTCATTGGCTGATATCGACGAATCGTTAGCGTATGAACCCTGTGACAAAGGTGAAATGGTAGATACCAGCTTTGAGACGCTTAATTTCATAGTACATAGTGATAATGATGAAGAGGATCCTGTTCTCTGTGCAGATTTAATTAAAGAAGAGCTCGACTGGCCAGTAAATTGGGTAATCACTTTGTTAAACATGATCCACACGGAGAACGAGCTTGGAAGTTCCAACGTGAGCTGGAGTTATTAATGCTTCGTTACGAAGATATATAATGGTCTAGCTAAACTGGCAACACGACGATTAATAACCGAATTTGTTTCTAAAATTTGAAGCATCGTTGTCGCAGAATGTCGAGTGCTAGTTTCGAATTATAGCGAAAAGAATTTCACCTGAAGAGCGAGAAAATTGTGATCAAGTAGAAATTTCTCGCGATTGCTATGATATTGTACAATATGTATTATACAAATGCGAGTACATTTATTATCGAAAAGTGGCAGAATATAAAATTTTCTTTCACGTAGTCCAAATATTTTCTCAAATTTCTTTCTTAACAAATTTATATTCTCTTCTTTTTTGTCTTAAATGATAATTTTGTCTTAAATACAATTTTATATACACGTGTACTCTTTGCAATGTAATAACCATAAGGCTGAAGCATGAATTTTCATACGGCTTATCGTATTTTCTAGTTTCTCAGGTCTGAAACAAATCCAAGTTTTACCATAAATTTCCATAAATATTTGTACACTTCTTTTCTCAGGAACGTACCTATTGAAAATACAGGGTTCACACGATGCGTAGTCAGACCTAATGCGAAATTTACGTGTGACTGTAAAATTACTGTAAATATAAAATTCACATATAATTCGGAGTTTGCGAATTATCGTAAGGAAAATAAAATACAAAATTTCATTTTTGGAGTAACTCAAAATTTCTTAATTTTCTCTTCGATATATTCATCCACACGCGAAACGAATCGTCACACAAATGAACAACATGGCAGCCAGTGTTTGAAAGAACGGGGATGAGAACACTTACTCACACGTACGCAAATTTACTTCATCGGTGTAGCTGTTACCTGCTAATTTCGATAACGAAATTGCAAAAGTCGAAATAAAAATTGATACATTTGAATAAGGAATGAAAAAAGACCCATACCGAACAAACGACACGCATAAGTTTCAGGTGCAAGTAAGGAATTGTGAGTTTGGGTTTGGAGAGTAGATTCCTTGTTGGAAAATTAGGTATGCGTTCGGTAGAAGTTTGCAGTTGATTGCCAGCGTGTTACATTTGCTACATTTATTGGCTTTAAAAGTTTACCGTGTTAGATGAAAGTTGTTCCGCGCGCAGATTTGATTTTAACGGAAACTTTCGAGCAGAAGAACACGGCTGATGGTTATTTAAAACTTTTAGAAACAAAATGGAGCTCGGAGCATTATTTTAATAGACGCAGGAATTACCTGTATTAATGCTCGGTTTTTAATTTTTACGGTTACCGGTAACACTTGCTTTGGCAGTGTTAATGCTTCCTTCAATTAGGAGCGTAATTACGCGTGCTCATTTATTTCCATGACACTACTCGAATTTGTAATTATACGTGTACATTATGTTTATATACGCATTACAGGCTAGTAGTTCTAGTGGTAACATTTGTTCATAGGAAATACGATTTTGATTTATTTTCATGCAGTCAGTGATTGGCAAATTCTATTTTAATTTCGTTTCAGATTTAATAAATGAAAAATGAGAAATTCTAAAAGCGCAGGAAATTAAGGAGGATGAAATTGGTGAGTATTATATTTTCATTTTGGTTTTATGTAAAATATAATATATATAAATACAATTTAGATCTCGTCGAGGCTCAGGAAGGAAAAGAAAATTATGCAGATCGTTTCAAGTTTCAGTTAAAGCTTCTTTCGTGTCTTCCAGCAAAGGTTGTTCGCCTTTTGCTTAATCGAAATATCAATATTGATATCAGGTTGGACGTAACCTCGAACTCGTTAACGTTTAAGCTCTTTGTCTAATTGAATATCCTTCTCCTATTGATCCTGAACCTCCAATTAGCTATGAAAATTCCAATAACTTCGCTATGGAAACTATATCGCACCTTGCAATTGAGGCAATTCGAAATTCGAAACATCGAGGAATCCCAAAGATCACAAAGATCACTTTCAAGGGCTAGCCAATCGTGAAAATTCACCTAAATTTTTCTTTTAATTCAGAATTAGTAACTCTATGTCCTCCATTAACCACGAAAATTATAATGGCTTCGTTATGGAAACAGCATCGTCCTAATTTCTCATCGTACACTATAATCATAGCAATTCGATGCGTTTGGAAATTCGAAACATCGAGGAATCCCAAAGACCACTAAGAATACTTTCGAAGGCTTGTCAATTGTGAGAATTTGCGTAAATTTTTCTTTTTATTCAGAACTAATAGCTCTACGTCCTCGATTAACTATGAAAATTGGTATAAAATGGCTTCGCTATGGAAACTGTATCGTTCCACTTTCTCATCGTACACTGTAATTATGGCAATTCGGTGCGTTTGGAAATTTGAAACCTCTAAGGATCCCGAAGATCCCCAAAAACTCTTCCAAGCTATATAATTGTCGGAATGCTCGGACTCAGTGTTGTTGTCGTTACACAAACTTCTTTCCTTAATATTCCTCGGTAAAACCTCGTTTCCATATAATTACCGGCTGATTTGCATAGACTTCTCTTAGAATCGTTTGCCATCGTCTGCGCTGACGTCAGCGGTTTTCGGTGGGCTCGCGCAAGGCTGAAACATCAACACGTTAATCTCGAATAGAAATTGTCTGTCGAAATTGTTTGCCTTCGAGTCACGGTATGTAATAAAGGCGTACTCCTATCCGGCTGAATTCCATTACGCACATATCTCGCGTGTTTCTGCAGACGCAGCATCGCCGCCACGAAATCACCGGTTGTCTCTGGATCCATCTAAGGAGGATATTATGCGGGGGAAGGGGCTGCTGCCGGATACGGGATTAAATTAACTCTGTGGATAGCAACGGACCAATCACGTGTATCATTGGTCTACCTCATTCTTATCTTTCGTTATTATTAGGCATATCTTATTACGACGCGAGGAGGATAATTCGAAGTGAGTTGAGAAAAATAGCAGGTTCCTTTCATTTTGCGAACAGATTTTGCACTTTGCTAATTTCGAATATAACTTCGATTTTAATTAATTAATCCCGAAAGATAGAATGATATCATCGACATCAGCGAAAGGTTATTCCTATCTTTGAACAGTATGTTCAACAATGGTACTCAACAATAGCTAATTTCGGTTCCAGATGCATCGAATATTCCACATTCCACTGGAATAAATAAACAACGAACGTTTACGATCATTCGAACAATTAGCGATTCACAATCAGCCAAATTCGTTCTAACAATTGAACCAAGCTTTCTTAGAAACTTGCCAATTTCATAAACCGGAATTTCAGATTTCGCGAAGCAAACGGAACGTGCCGTTCTTCTCCACGGTGTCTGAAGTATGCTATTGTTACCGGCCAACTGCGTCGATATCAAGCATGCTAGTTTTAGGAACAAGCAATAAAACGTGCTTCTCTTCGTAACAAACTGAAACGTGCTAGTCTTCGTGAGACAAATGAAGCGCGCAATTCTTCGTAACCCACCTGAAATTATATTCGGCACGCAATAATATGAGCGAAGAAACCCTGGGCTATTTTCACGCTTCCACGTTCATACAGGAATAATACTTTACAGCCTCGAAATCCTAATCACCCGTATCGGACACCTGTATAAGCATAATTTTCGATATATGTTACACGATGCCGGACCGGTTTGTCCAACCAGAAATTAATAATTAGAGAGTATGGAGTATACGCATAAATTTACCTACACGTTTGTAACAATTGCAATTAAACGAATGTTAATCAAACGTCTTAAAATGACATTTTGTGTTTCCAATTTACATTTCCAATATTTCCTCGTTCAGGATGTCGTATTTGTTAACACTTTAACTGTCACGTTGGTTGCATATGACAGATCACGGTTTCTCATGTGATGTCACGGTGGTCATTGATGACAGAAACGTTTGAACTATTATAATTACAATTATAAAAATTGAATGAAAGTTGACAATTAGTGCATTTTGAATGTAAACCCTAATTAGAAGATACTTTAAAATACAAAGTGCCCTATTGAACAATTAATATTTTTATTAAAACATCGATAAAAAAAAATTAAAACAAATCTCGCGATTCCGTTTCGTTTTTAACACTTTGACTGCCACTTTGGTTGTATATGACAGGTCACGGTTTCTCCTGTGAAGTCACGGTGGTCATTGATGACTGGAGCGTTTGAACTGTTATACTTACAATTGTAAAAATTGAATGAAAATTGACAGTTAGTCAATTGTCAACTGTTACCAAGACGCCACGGTAGTCACCCGTGTATAATATCCAATAAGATATTATACACGGGATAAGATAGCTTCATTGAGTAAAAATGTTGCCTTATATCACCAATTTATTATTATTTTACCATTATATGTTTTGAATAATAAAAATATTATATTAAAATAATATACCCTGAGTGAAACGTGTGATTTCTGCGTGGCAGTCAAAGGGTTAATGGTTCCATAGGAACATGTTCCAAGTTTCGTTGTACATATAACCAGAAAAGACAGAGTAAAATCCTTCGAATGCCAGAACAACTCGAAAACGACGTTGTAATACACGGATCGTATTTTATTAACGGAAACCAAAGAAAAACCGGTCCGGTCTCCTGCGGTCGGATTAATTTAATAGTTATGCTGGCAGGCCACGCAGAAAAGATCATCAATTAATCGTGCTGGGAAACAATGACCACCTTCTATCGGCAAACAGCTGCTCCAGATTCGAATGGCGCAGATCCACAAACAGCAAACCAAGGAATAATCTAATTTAATCTGAACACTTGCAACGTTATCACCGCTAATAATATTTGCGGTACTGAACGGGGTTTCCATTCACGTGACACGGTGAAGAAAAATTGGAAAATTTCTATGAAACAACTGAGAAATTAGTTAAAGAAGATTTGAGGTTAAAGAAAGGAGTTTGACACGAATAATAAATTAAAATAAATAGGTATTGGGAATGTTTGTACGCGTTGGGTCATTCTGCCTTTCCATTCGAACGATGAAGAGATAGTAGTACCCAATACCTAACGTCGTATCAACACTTAGTTTTGCATAACCTGTATCGTTTAACCGAGTCGATAGAATTGCTAATCTAACGATGTATACTGCTTTTTGTATAACTGATTTAATACCTCTGGCTAATATCGTTCATCGCGATACATTTCCCATGAAGTATCGTCCCATAGTGACAAACGCTCCTATCGTGATCTATCGTGAATTAATTATGAAAGAAAATATTAACACGCTGATTGTGACTATTAGTTTTCATTAAACGTTGGGAGATAGAATTTTTCTTATATTACTGATAGGATTTTATGTAGGTTTTACTTACATATATAATAAGAACATAAAACAGTCGTCCACTTGACCTAGGTCATTGCGGTCCTAGGCCTGCAACAACCTTCGACAAACCTTATAAATGTATTCACTCGTGTTGACAACGTCCAATATGCCAGTACAGCTTCATCGATTGCTGCAAACGGAAAGTTCATCGCGACAATCTTTTTATCCTGGTTTTATGCTTTTACATTATGCGACTCCTTTATTAGTAAAAATA
The DNA here is from genome assembly GCF_001483705.2 of Eufriesea mexicana. Lineage (NCBI taxonomy): Eukaryota > Metazoa > Arthropoda > Insecta > Hymenoptera > Apidae > Eufriesea > Eufriesea mexicana. The sequence goes on from NW_016907991.1 coordinate 21,194, forward strand.
TACCAATTTTATTTTATTTAAAACGTAATAAAATTGCAGTGCAACATGGGTCCACTTTATTATCTGAAATCCTGTGCCGCAAAGAGTTAAAGGTGTCCCATAATGCGATTCATAGAAACATACGTTCCATTCGACCTTGTTTACGAATTATAGCAAGTGTTTTTCCAACGAGCTGTATCTGTTTACCTTCGCAACGCGTTTGCATTTCGTCACCAACTGTGGTACTCTTTCCATTTGTCAGAGTCTGGAGTAATTCTCTCTGTAACGTGTCACAGATAATTTCGAATAACGCGAAGAAGGGGATATGTAGAACGTGCTAAAAGGGGACTTCCCATAGCTGGAAAATAAGGTCGAAGAGGGCGTATGTATTTTAGTGCTCTCTTTATTGCTGCCGTGTGTAGAATCCATTTCTTTGGCGATTCCACGTGTTGCGGGAAGCCTTGCATATTTTCGAAAATATTTCCCACGATGTTCGAGAGGTGTAGCGGCTGGAAATATCGCGTAAAAATTTACGAAACTTTTACGACGAGTTGAAACAGCTCGGTATTCAGGTCCCGTCAGGCCCGTCGAGTTGCTCGAAGGTTAAGGAACTTGTTCTTCATCCTCGAAACTTTAACCCTTTTATGCGAAGAGGGCCCATTAAAGTGACCACGGTGGAATAATTTGTTATTCGTTAATTAATTCCGTAGGATACACCCATTAACGTAGAGTAACGTAGAGACAGGTACTCATGGGGTACGCAGAAAAAGAAATGAATAAGGAAATACCGGTTGGAGGAAAAGGGAAAATAAATATAGCGTGATACAGGTATATAACGAGTTACGTGTTAAACAAAAATGATAATAAAACGTTGCAGAGCAATAAATCAAAAAAGCGATGGAAGGATGAGCCTTGACATTGATAATCACGGGATTTAACGAGGGAAAAGCATAATCGGCCGTTGTATAATCAGACTATCGTAATAACGCGCGAATACACGCGTATCTGATGTTTAACAGTGCAAATACGATGATTTATTTGAAAACGGGCACTTGTTGCGAACGTGCTCGAAAATGTATCAGTCAATTAACTTTATGAAGTACGCCCATAAAGCGAGCGAGTATTTTTGAGTTGTTTGATTATTATTCTACAGGCTTTGTCATTGCATAACACTTCCACTACACGTCCGAATTATGCAACGGGAATAAATAGCTGTTAATCGTATTTCGCACTTTGATATAAACCGATTGCACTTGATCTGCGGAATTTCCAACGATCGCCAATTTAATCGCCTAACGAGCTTTATTCACGCAACGCTGGATACAAATTCAGGAAGATTATGCGCGATCCGTGGCATAATCTCGGATGAAAAATGCACAAATAAATGCCCGTTGACTTTGCACGCTTTTTAAATTCACCATAACTTTTTCGATGTGCAAATGGTTCTCTGGAATAATCGCGATACGTGTAGTTGTCATTTGTGCTTTATTTAGGCTATTTTAGTAATAGATATAGTTATGATAGAGAGGCTTTTGGAATAATCAAAGAGAACAGTGTGATCATATTGAGCAATAAAGTAGTTTTGAGAGGAAAGTGTGTAAAAGTGAGTGTTAACACTAGAATTACCGATGTTTAATGAGTAGCTAATTATAACGTAGACAGATTATAGTAATTTCAGCGATACGATGAATATGAGTGAATATATCGATTACAGTTCTTTCTTAATATGAGTTAACCCTTTGCACTCGAGAGGTGAGTCTAAGTCACCGTTTAATCAAAGATCCAGAGATCCATATTAATTAACATATCAAATCTAAAATAACCTAAGTTTGGGTGGAACGTCAAAATAAAATAATTTTAAACGTTAATTTATACCCGATTCCTTGTTTACCGTTTCAAAAATATTCTCGAATTGCTATTTTTCTGCAAGGAAAGTAATCACCGAGTGCAAAGGGTTAATTCCAACTTTATTCTTAAAACAGGTGTATGTGTTCGGTGACTGCAAAAAGGAAAATTTTGGGACCAGTCATTTTCACTGGGTTGGTAGTTCTAGTGCTAATAAGCGTCAGAGTGCATGTAGCGAATGCTCACCTTTTGTCTTCCAATTATACCAATATTATTTATTCATAAGAGATTGCGCTACCCTAACCTCCTTCTCATAGTTTCAGAATTTCGTTATATATTATTAACCCTTCGGTTAATACGATCACGTATGAGGCTCGTGGTGAAGTTTTCGAGCCAAAATTGGTTATCACGTACCTGGCTCGTGGTACATCGGTCGGGCCAAAACTGACTATCACGAACCTGGCTCGTGGCAAGTCAGCCCCACTTCAATTATTAATCTTTATTGTTCGTCCTTTAATTTAATATATCATTTAATTTTAGTCATTTCTTTGTTTTCAATTTTTCACTTGTATTTTTGTAATTTATTAAATTAACTTATCCCGAATTATATTTTTCTAATAAGTATGGCAGTTCTGTTTACGTTGAATCGAACGCTGTTGAATCTTAAATCGTTGGGCAAAGGGTTAATCTCTATGTAATAATTTAATTCTTCTAATTTTGCGTAATTAGGTGATACGTGATTAAGTGATGCGCGAGTCACCTACTTAGATCATTCGTTACATATGACATTTTAGGAGCCACATTTTCCACTCTTGCTCGTCGTATATTTTTATCACTCCTCGGCATAAAGGATCGTATACTCGATCCCGGTAATCCCTTTACTCGCGCGGAGTATGAAGTACGAGGACACTCCTGGTGGTCCGAATGCTTGTCATCGAGATACACTGATGTAGTCATTGCGAAGGGAGTTGAATTACCGCTTGCGAACCCGCGAGATTCAAGCCGCTGCACAGCTTGCGAATTCCTATTACTATCCGCTTAATCGTTGCGGTTATCAGTTTGAAACTTACAGGAACCGAGTCATCGGAGCTACGGCTTTGCAAATTCACCTGGCAGACTTAAGCATCATCCACGAAGACAACAGCTCTTAACGACTTTTCGCTTGCTAGCTACGTACTCGCGAACAGTGATTAACGATATACAATTAATGATCGTCGAACAATTTTTATCGAAATATTCAGACGGAGCTCAAAGTCGCTTCGCGTTCGTTAAAAAGCAGGGATCAAAGTTGAGAAATGTTTTATGTAGGACAGGAGATTCTATTTTGAATTCTTTTTCCCTTTTTTTTTTTTGGCAAAGTAAAATTCTGTCAGGTCAATTGCTCGTTTGTTAAATTTCTGCTTTACTGCGGTTTGCAGTTTGCATTATTGCTAGAGGTGATTCTTCGTAACTTTCTTTAGAATTTTTCTCTCGGGTTAATTGTAAATGCGTTAAATATTCAGAATTTAGGTAAAGAAATTTTATTCCAGTTCTTTTCGCAATTTTTTAAATATTTCAAATTTTCTGGAAACTACAAAGCGGGTTAAAGAAGTTTCATTGCAGTTCTCTTTGTAATCCCTGATACTTGATACTGAATTCCTCGAGGCACTCGGAATCGAGCTAAAGAATAATCTTAAATTAAACGAACAGATCCGAAATAAAGGAAAAGTAATTTTCCAATTTTCTTTGGTATTCTTAAATCGTTTCATCTAAAGTTCGATCGAAATTCAGAATAGAAACTACAGAAGTTGAATTTGAACTTTTTTTCGACATCCAAAGCCAAGACTCCGGACTTCGGAATCTTTGGAAGGGATGAATGAATTTGCGAATTAAATTAAAAATTTTTTATACCGCTTATGAAACTTGCAATCGTTCTTTATATAAATTTAACAGAATTTAAGAGAAATTATATTAGCGTTATCGAAGTAAAGTCAATTTCGCTGAGATAATCTTAATCACCTTGCATCCGTGTTGCATACTGATTATGTAGCATTAGCTAGTAATGATATTCTCGCGACGTTCCGAAGTGTCCGTAAAACTTGAAGACAAGAGACTATGATTAACAATCGATTTTCGTTATAAGGCACTTCGACGATGTATCGTCGTCCTAGATACTTCAAACGACAGAAACAGCCGTTACTTCAATGAAGATGACAGCGAAATGACATTATAAAGTGCCCTCTCATGCCCAAGGAATATTGAAGGAGGAACGAAGAGAATAATCCGCGACAACGGCATTTTACAGGAATAGTGTGATACCTGGAATATTTTATGGCATCGCACAAAGTGTAATGAGGAATATCGGATGTCAAAGTTACACAAATTATTTAGCGAATTATATATTAAATTATTTATATTGGGGTTATGGGTAAAAATGAAATAACTATCGTTCTTTATATTTTATAATTACAATTATAATAAATTGTATATTTTAATCATAATTATATTTCTTTATATTTTATTACAACGTTTATTCTATTCTTAGGAAGGTATATCTACTGTATCCTAACCGTTCGCAGGGAGAGACAAAATTAGAGTGATGAAAAAGAGCATGCAATTGAAGCTTGTCCTGATCCCCAAATTCTTATCTACACCGTGAAATAAACGTTTCACACGTTTCCGGTACGTCTTCGACACATAGTTCAAAGACATATCTATTTCTCCTAAGAGATTGATTTTTGTAAATATGCATCTTATTTTCAACAATTTATTAAACAAAATTTATAAAAATAAACCAAATAATATACGTAGCATAAAATTACTATAAATATTATAGAAATACCAGTAAAAATAAAATCACCATTGAACTAAAATCTAATTTTGATCTAATTTTATATTCAATAACCACGTTTCCTTTATTAAAAATAATTTTTCGACGAACTTGGTGCAAAATATCGAATAATAATAAAATTTGAATACCGTCATCGCGAATAAAAAGGACGTGACAGAATCAGGATCAATTTTGCTTCGGATTCCTTGCGAAATTCTTTTTGCAGTCTATCTCGCATTAAACGACACTGAAACGAATATTCAAATTACCGAGGCATTCGGAATATTCAATACCTATTATGCGCATGGACAAAGCAGCCAGCAGATTGTCGAAAAACGATCAAAAAATCGAGGAACCAGAAAGACGAGAATAATAAGCAAAGCCGCGTCATGGGAGAGTCCGACAGACTCGTCTAATCTGCCATACTCCTCGGCCATCAAATTATCATAAAGGCACGCGAAGTAGCGAGCGAACGAGTCGATTCAATGGAACTTCTGTGGAGACTGATTCGATCATCCGCTTTAATAACACTTTGTCCAGGTTAATTATCCAATTTCGGAAGTTGATCGTCATCCCACGGGACAACTATATGCAGTCTGTCTCGCCATCGATTTTCGCGACGAAACGGCTGGACAGTGATGGGAGCTAGACCATGCCTAGACGAAAGAAGTATAATTAATGACGTCCTGTTTTGACAGAATGGCATTATTCCGACTACTTACCTAACCCGGCAACGTGACGAGCTATACTCGGATGATAATTAATATTTGTGCGAAACTCGCATCATTACTCACTCCGATTCCTCTGCTTTCGTGTTCTTCCACCTTTTCCTCATTTTTCCTTCCCTCTGATTTTTTCTCTTTATTTCTCTCTCTCTCTCTCTCTCTCTCTCTCTCTCTTTTGCATTTTTTGGCTTGGATCCTTTGAATGGAGCTCGTTGCTCGTGCTTTCCTTGGGTAGTTGGCTCCTGCTGTTTGCGTTCAGAGCATCGGGGATCGGAGAGTTTTGGAAACTTCGTTTAGAGCGAATTTTTGAGGGTTTGTAGGTTAACAGATTGTTCGAGTAATTGGTTTCTCCTTTATGAATTTCTCGCTGCAAAATTTTTGAATTTCCTATCCGCCGCGCGGTGAGAGAAACTTTCGACGTGCTGGTAGAACTGAAGGGAGACCCTCGAAGCGGTCTGTTATCGGTGAAAGATAGTCGTAAAGTGGAAGGAAAGGTGATTTTTCATGCACCCTATACGGAGTAGTGATCGATATACGATTGTTCGGCGTACTAGAACCGTATCGAGATTTTATTAATTTTATTAACCCTTTGACTGCCACGAACTGTTTGTACAGTACGCTCATGGAGCCACGATAAAATTTCCATTATTTTTGGGATATAATAACGAATTATTGAACAATTATTCAACAATTTGTAGCAAATGTAGCATCATTCTCACCCTCGCCAATAGATGGTAGAGGACTTTTTAGCAAGTCCTCGGTAAAAATTATTTCCCTATCTACAAATTATTAACATTTTCTATTCAAAGTTCTCTATTTATTTAAGCTGTTCAAATTTTCAGAAAATGGTTAAAATAAAACAAATAGGAATTAAAAGATTAGTATTACCGAACCCTACTGGTGACCACCATAGTCCCACTGAGGAGACAAGCACTGGTGACCACCATGATGGCAATCAACTACGAAATATCTCGTAGGTTGTTTCCTTGCCCATGACGCCCACTACGAGTTATCTCGTCCCTTCATTATTTGCCATATTTGTACAGCTACGGGAAAATACGTAGTGCAACTGTAGTATAATTCAAAAAGAAAATGTTTATACAAGTTTATTCATGAAGAATAACATTTTTATGGTATGTAATAATTTTTAAAACAATCTTGCACGCCAACTATAAGATAATTCGTAACATGTATTTTTTCAAAAAGACATTTTTTAAGCTTTCTGATTATTACCATGTACTATACATAAAGTTTTTAATAATATAACGTGATTGAATCAAATTGGCTTCTTAGACCGGAATCGTGAAAAGTTGCGTGGCAGCCAACGTGTTAAAAGAATATCGATAAATTAACCCTTTGCACTCGAAAGGTGACTCTCACAATCAGTCACCATTTAATCAGATTCTAAAGATCGACGTTAATTAAAATATCAAATTTAAAATTACCTAACGATGTGTGGAATGTCGAACAAAAATATTTCTATGTCTCAATTTTCATATGATTTCTTATTTACCATTTTAAAAATATCGTCAACTCTATAACAGAAAGTCTTCGAATTACTATTTTTCTCTAACGTAAAAGTCATGGAGTGCATATGGTTAAACTTGGAATTTCGCTAATTCTTTTATTTTAATTATAACTCGTTTCGTGTGATTTAATTTCATTATGATTTTCAGTTCAGATTAATTTGATTATCTCTGAGATTCTGAAATCGTAGAGAAGAAGGAAAAGTGGTCGATATTATTGATCGATATTTTACCACCATTGCAATTTTAAGCTTTGTCTTTGATACGCGGTGAATTTCACTGGATCGCAGTCTCGCGTAGTTCATATCTGATTCCGCGATCCTTTTTGTTTCAAAGTGTTACAACACCGATCCGATAACAGCCGCAAGACCATCTGTTATTGAAAATGTATTTCATGATATATAATATGAAACTCTGTCGTTAGTTGGTTTTACCCGACAGCGGAAGGTATCCCCTTTTTAGATGGAGAAATAAACTGGTCTGCGTTAGCTTTTGAAGCCATCAAACGTCCTTTTCGATGTTGAGGTTTCGTCATGTTTTTGAACAAACAATTAAAAGAAGGAACGCGACAATATCGAAGTCCGAGAAAGTAATCACATCGAGTATATTTCATTTAACTGCATTGAAAGCATTCTATACCTGTTTCGATTAAATTTCCATCCATTTCCATCACGAATATTTATTACCGATATATTATACCCTGAAATGAGAAATACCAATTGAAGATAAATTACAATGTCAATTTGCACGTAGCTTTTATTTTGCGATGTCCCTTACACTCCGTATCATATTTATTTTATTATTCGTAGAAAATGACGATACAAGTAACTTTGGATTTTTAACTTTAAGAGTGATCCACAAATTGAACGATGTTACAATAAATTTCACGCTAGTGACACCTCTGAAATAATACCACTACATTCCATGCGGGTAAAAGAATTTCCACACATTCATACTCGAGCGAATTTTCGACTATCATCAATCATCAGTGACGGTCGCCACTGACTGCCATAGCTATGAACGTGTTACACGCGATATTATCAAACGTGGAAGTATACGCGTGAGATTTTTATCGCAAAAGGAGATTTCTCTGAGAATAATTTCGATAAGCGTGCTTGCGCGTAATTCTGATCTCTGAGAAAATTTTATTTCGACGAACGAACGTTTGTAATTTTACTAGTGACATCATTTCTCAGACCACTGTGAAGCATTTACCAGTGGAAATTTAGCAAGTATTTGCGAGGAATTAGTAAATTTCACCACGGTTCGATTATCAACGGTGATAAGGAAAAGAAACGAGTGGAGGAGTTTCGTCCTTCATCCTCGATAACCCGTTCGTTATCGCCTCCTCCGTGTCCATCAGACACGACTGACGGAGATTAATGGAAGGTTGCCGGGTGACGAGAGAAATAAGGACGCCGTTGCTGCACGGAACTACCCCGGGATCGATCTGGTTTTTCAGTAAATCGTTCCGCAATTCGTCGACTTCCGTGAGGTTCATTGACGGAAAAACGCGAGTCCTTTTACAGCTGTTCGACGATTTTTGCGGTAACCGAAAAACAAAGCAATCGACGCGACGCCATTAAGTCAGCCCGATTTTGCAGTTTAATCGGGGTAAGTTTCGAATAAGCGATTCGTTATGGAAAGTTCACTCTTTCCACGAAGCGGAAGCGACCTTCTCTAATTTTGTTTATTCCCGGATCCCGACTGCATCGCTTTACGGGTTTTCAAGTGTATTTACCGGCTAAAATAGAAATAGTAAATTTTCGCCGCTCAAAGTTCCTCTCTGCGTTCGACTTACGTTTAACTTCGATCGAGTTATTTTCGTTTAGCATAGTATATCTGAACTTTCGAGCTGGATTGCGTAATAAACTAGAAACTATAAATGAGCTTCAAGCCGGTTAGATTATCTGCTAAATTTGACCCCTTCGATTCGTTAATTTCTTACCGAGGCTCTTCCTCGTGGCTATAAATGCATTAGCGCGTCTTGCACAATTTTGTGTGCAATTTACACGTGCTGAACATGCAGATATTTTATACGGAGTAATATTCAGAATTTAATATAATCGATCAATGGGATGTATCTAGAGAAATATATCAGACTTGGATGTTATCCAAATAAATGAATTGAGAAATAAAAATTAAAATAATATATTATGTTATTCGACTAGATGTCATTAGAAATAAAAATGCCTATTAGTTTATTCGAACGGATAGATAATTCTTGTTTAGGTTATTTCGGTATTCCGGTTCAAAGCGAAATAATTTTCCATTTTATTGGAATAATTCAATTACAATTTTCTATAATAATTTTCTGTTTTATTTAAATAATTCAATTATAATTTTCTATAATAATTTTCTATTTTATTCAAATAATTCAATTATTAAAATAATTATTCAAATATGTCTATGCAATTCTCTTATGTCAACCTTATGTCCTTATTTATAAGTACACGAAAACGATCTAATTTCTCTAAATCGATGATGTGTAGAATTAAACGTATTCTTTTGCAGAACATTTTCATGAAAATGTCTGACGATATTGGCGCTGAGCTTCTCTGCAATTTCCATTAAGTCATCCATAGATAGAGTGGATATCTGCGATATTGGAATAAGTCATTATTGCAACAGTATTTCAACTATGAAACGTTTACACAAGAATCAATTTACTACGATAAACTACTTTCGATGACGGGACCATCTGCTGTACCATAATATTTACCTTTCACATGTATGAATATCCGTATATTATTAATCAATCTCGACAACGTCATCGCAGGAACATTATTAATACTCTTGATTCTACGCGTCATATTTGTTCCAGTAGAATTTGGAGATAAACAAAAATATTTATATCTCGAAAACGAAGAAGCTTCAGATCTATATTTATATGACATTCCTTCATCCTCTGGGGTGTAGAATAGAATTAGCCACCTCTAGTAGCAATATATATTTGCCAATCAATTAAACTATTTATAATCTTCAGAAAATTTCTCAATAATAGCACGACAAGAATTCTTGAATAACTATGAATTATAATTTCTAATAAATGTTAAATATCGTTATAACTGACGATCAATTGATGACAATAGGAATGTAGAGGAACAACGAGGTCATTTTCTGATCCTCAATTTTGTTGCAATTAATCCAGTGCAATTAATTTTATTAAAATTCTACTACTGGACAATTAATTATTAACAATTTCCTTAATCGCGAAGTTCCTAATTGCGAAACTTTTACGAGGAAGAGAAAAAAATGGTTATACCGTAATAAAACTTAAGAGACGGCTTCATACTTGCAGAAAAGATTGATTTATCTCGTACAACTTGCAAATTTCTAATTACGAATCCGTTACAGCGAAGAGAAACGGAATATTACTGGAATGGCGGAATATTATTCACTCAACGCTAACTTAGATCAGTTATATGCTTATGGCGATATCCAGGAGAAAAAAATGCATGTGGAAACAGGAAACTTAGTCGGAATATTAAGTTCAATTATGGTAACTTAATGGAGGATACTTTCTTAATAAAAATGTGAGAAAATTGTAAAGACTTTCATTAGTGGGGAGCTGTGAAATAAAAGCGGAGCTTATAACAGTTTATAGCACTTAATCAATTCCTAATATACCGGACCCTATGTTTATGCTAACGTAAAATAATTCTAGCAAACTTTTCCAGAATCTCAATTAGGATAATATTGTCGCGCATACAATATGCTAGGAATTTCTTTTATTTAATTTTGCAAATATCGTATTGGAAAATATGAAATGTAAATTCTTCTTACAGCGTAAGAATTAATTATTTTTATTAATATACCAATTCATCAAACAGTATTTTAAGATAAATTAATGTTCAGTAACTTTTGTCCTAGGTACTTCTATTTCTCGAATATAATTTCCTCCAATCTTTTAACATTCTAATGTCTCATTCTGTAAATAATTTATATTACATTTTTCTACAATTTCCCAAGGCAGATAAAATCAGGATAAATTTGGAGAAGTTAAGGGAAAGCGAGAATTATTTGTCTCGTAGTATTAGCTTCCATTTCATTAAAAGTGAATCATGCAGCTGTTGAAACTAAAAGTGCAGCACCGGAAACATTCCGTGAATACGTAATTGTTTAGTCAGGAAGTGTTCCTTTTGATTATGATCGTACTTTATTGCATTGAGTTACTTTGCAGGGTGGTAATACGTTAAGGAAGATGCACAGCCGAAACACGGGGTGAAAGAATATTACGAAGGAAATGCTTGATACTCGAGAAAATTAAAACGTGAAATTTAAGGTACGTATTCTCTTTACTGCAATAAAAGTGGTAAAGAAGTATCTGCTATGAAATTCAATTCGGGTACGAAGGCAGCTGTTAATTTCACTTTCATATTTGTTCCATTTTCAATTACATTTCCATATTCATAAATTAAACAGCGTCCATTTTCAACTGTGGTAAATGGATCAAATTTTAATGAAACACTATTCATGGACAAAGGAGTTACATTTGTAATCTGTGCTCTGAAAAATTGGAAACATTTAGGACTAAATAAATAATAAAGATAATTATAATACAAAATTTTCTCTTTCTTGAAGATTGGTCGTTTAGTCGAAATATTTCCAAAAAAAAATTTATAATCAGCGAAATGATGACTTAAACTCCCCCTAATTTCATACAAACTACAACATACTTCAATTCCACTGAAATCCGCCGTACCAAATGCAAGAAACTAATCTCGTTTGCACATAAAATATCCTTGCTCCATTTTCGGCATTAGGGCAGAGCTTTCGGCGCTTGCCTTCGATATATGAACACGTTGATAAATTCATAGTGGGCTGACTTTCGTGTTAGCTGCATTAGACCCGACCGATTTCTGGTCTACTAAATTTTTCAGTATTGACACGTTACCAACCAAATCCACGTTACGTAGAAATTTCGAAAACCGACGATTTCATGGTTGACAGTAATTATTCACTCTGTGGGATTATAGCAGCATAAATTGACATTTTGGGGCAAATTAGCTAGGCAGTGAATGTTATAGTGCTCTACCCGTATTTAATGGAATAACAATAAATGTAATAAATGTCTGATAGGACAAATTACATTACCTACTACATTAATCTATCGATGATGGAGTTCTGCAACGTGTGATAATTTTATAATTTGTCCCATTAATTACTGATTATAGGAATTTAATACTGTGCTAATGCGTAATGGAAACTATTACGAGAAAATTCTAATTGCTAATTTTGCGTTATCACATTTAATGGTTTAATCAAATTTATTTGTCACTCTTAAACAATCATGCGGATAAATATTTTTAAATTGTGAAAATTCAATAATTAATATTATCATTCAACGAATGTAGTTTCGTTAGGCGTGTCATTGTTTAATACGAAGCTTAGATATCCTACTTCGTTCCTATTATTCCAAAAATATTATTCGTGAAAACCAAAGATAAGATTTTAGTCATTTGTCCTTCTTTATGCAACACTTAAAGAATAACTGCATCTTACAGAAACTTTACTGAAAAGCTTCCTTATCTTAACGTAGAAATGCACAAGGAATTTTTATGTTTTGGTTAATTGTCTTTGCAAGGTCTTTCATTCTTTATTCAACCGTAGCTCGCTTAAATATCAGAAAAATATATCATATATTTCCCTGAAATTATTCTTTCCTTAAACAATCTCCTATGTTATTCATAAAATCATTTTCATTTAATTGCATTTTAATCTACCATCCAGTGTACAAATATAATATTGTTCTACGAATTACTGAAGAATAAAATCACGAATACACAGCAAATTCGGATGACAAAGCATTCGTAATAGCACAGTCGTACATCTAATCGCTCGAACATAAGACGTCTCAAGCAAGACAGCGAGGAAGCCCTGAATCCTCTTACGCGATAGCATGATGGGATAGGGATGAACGGAGGGATAACTCAATGCCATGGACCAGGTCGAAAACAAATTCATCATCAATTCTCAATGAAAGCCTGCAGGATCTGAATCCTTCCCTCGAGATTCGTCACCTTATCGTCGATTTTTATTCAACCATAAATCCGTGCTCTATTTATTATCCGTGTCTCATTTAGTCTTCATCCGTGGGCTCTTCTGTTTAAATATTCTCGTCCTTCATTGATTCTTCCATTACTAAAATTCACACTACATATAACAGAACTCGCAACGAGCATTAGCAGTGACAATAATTGATGATCGAATTCTATTTACGAACGCTGGAATATCGTTTGAAATATATTATTCTCCATTTCGATAAGTAAATTCTTCGAATTACAAATTTGCATTCCGATATAAACCATTCGCAGCAACTGATACCCAGCTTTTAATATCTCAAATAAATTTATACTCCCTGTTTCATTACTCGTTAGTCGTTACGCAAAATATAATTCCCGCAATCACATATATACCCGCAGAAGCAAGATCAGAAACACCAGGATCCGAAACTAAGCCCCAGGACTTACTCAGTTCCCTTCGTCCTGTCTCTAACTATTATCTCGTATCTATTAATCTTGCGTACTCAACAAACAACATACAACAGGAAATAGGGTGTAAGAGCTTCATAAGAGCTGATTCTTCCAGCGAAGAATAGCGAATCGACCTTTATACCGGGGATAACCCTTGAGTGGCCTTGGGCGAGCAATTGATCTTAGATACGGTACAGTACAAATAAGGCGAGCAGAGGTGCACGGAAATCCGGATGCGACCTAGCGTTGGATAGTATCGCAGCTCGTTATCGACACGCTGGTTTAGCATGCATCCAGCGGTGTGTCAGCGAGGTTCCCAGCGACGAACAACAGCAACCTAGTACACCGTGTCCCTGGTGTACACAGAGCTTGGCGAGCTTCATCGACACGAGCCAGCAGCACAGGTGGATGCGATAAGATTGGAAAGAATCGAACGTGGACGAGAGTAGCTAGGGATCGGAATGCCTGCTCAATATTCCCGGTGGTTCCCCTCGACGTCACGGAGCAGCAAGGGCCCCTGTAACGGTGGAAAGGAAGAATGAAAGGGGCCACAGAAGAAAGAGGCAAGTCGAGAAACCAGGTTGACGGAGGCTGAAGACACTGGTGCACGCCACAGAAGACGTACTACTACGTGCATGCGGCTAGAAGACGAACGAGCGGAAAGAAGAGGGTTGCAGCAAGATGGAGAGGGACGTGTTTCTGCTGGAACCCCCAGGGACGATCGAGGACCTTGTCGGGCCCATGTCTGTAGCAGCCAGGGCTTACGTCGCAGAATACGGTCAGGTGATATGTTTCAGGCACGTTCCCTTTCGTGTCAAAGCTCTCTGTGGTAGATCTAGGATGTGAAAGTGAATGTTCCTCCAACTGGAATATGAATTTTATTCGTTCGGACGGTTTAGACGATGCTAGGTGTAATAGATGTTGACATGATGTCGTAGTATTATAAAGTTTCTTGAAATTTTGACAAGCATTGTCGAGGGTATTGGTATGGATTTTATGTAGATTCGATTCCCTGCTGTGTTGGTACTGGAAACTTTGATGATTTTGTTTCAACGTTTTTTAAAATTCTTTTTATACGTAGTAAATAAAGGTAAAAGTTGTTATTGGTAATTTTGGGACTCCCATAAATTACTTCAATCGTTAATTATATTTATATGTGTAGGTATTCCGTACTAAGTTTGACTACAAATAATTAAATCACTCAGTAAAAGGCGTTTCTAATATTTTCATTCTATCCGAATGATGTACAGGTATCATCTTTAATATAATATTATATTAAACATATTGGCGATAGGTAATGAAGAGGCACGAGCGGCTAACGGGTACACCCGTAACATTACGACGACACTGGTAGTCTCCTCAACCTTTCACGCCGTGTCCATGCTTTTCTCGCTCAGTTTCACGGCACGGATACAAAATGCGAGAAAGAGAAAGAGAAGTACACAGGCAGGCGGTTGCCGAGAGACTGAACGTCGCTGCGGGTGGCGTGGGACGCGCGGGGCAGCGAGTTGCGACGGCGGGAGAAGCCAGTCGCGTGGTGGGGATGGAAAGAAAGACTGCGGGGAGAAAGGAGCTAGTGGAGGGGGAAGATCGGAACGGAGTGGAGGACGGAGCCGTCAGTCAGCCGTGCTTCGTCGTTGGGATGAGATCGCAACGAGGAATGACGTCGCACGATCCGACATTCGCGCGTCGACGGTGACACGATATAAAGACTGCACGCGGTTCGCTTTACGTACACGTTACGTGTCACGATCGTGGATTCAGTTCCGTGAATAATAATCATAGATCATTCCCGTTTGGCGGTACAAGAGGCGTGTTTCCCAGGCTGTGCAACTGTGCGGTGCTATCCCCGTTTCTCCATCTTCCGCATTCCTCGCTTCGATTGGAGTATCTCTCCGTGCACGACGAGAGCGTGTATCGACGGCTCCACGACGGCGGAGACCAGTACGCGCAGAACAGTACCCGTTCTACTGAAGGAAAACCGAAGGAGCAGCAGCTGAAATCGTGAGTGAAATCTATTAATATATACGAACGCGTGCTCGTACTTTATCGCGAGCAATTCTCGCGAGCTGTCAAGCCATGGCTCGCTGTGGACTTCTCTTTTTGGTATCGAGACGCGTGTCCGGGAACCGTTACCTTGAAATGGCCTCGTGCAAACAGTTCACCGCAATGTATACTTAGTATACGCATGTATATACGTGCGTTTGTATGCAATTTTGTCGCGTTCATCTTTCAACGATACGAGAAGATACCTTGACAGCTTAGCAGCGCGAATGCAGTTTCTCGTTGCATCTCGGTGGCGGGACGGGTGTGTTCTGCCCACGTGCAGTCATGTCTCGCTTCAAACGTATCTGCATTCTTGTACACGATTCTACAAAACGTGTAGTTTTAACTCTATCACGCGGTGATTTCCTCGTGTATCCAGATAGAGCGTCGCCATCCATATTGCCCATTGCGTAGCACGAGCTCGACTTGACTCGAGGCCGAGTTTGTTTACATTTTTTCTTCGTGCCACGTCCAAGGGTATAGGCATTTTTTCGACATATTTCGAGCCACATCGAGACACGGATAGCCTTCCAATTCGCATTTTAATGCCATGTTTATCGAAACCGAGATCGTTCGACGATCGCATTTGACTTTTAAACTTCATTCCAACATTGCATACGGCCGACATGATCTCGATCGCGTGGTTCGATAGCGTGGCTGCGATTATCGAAACTAAGCGACGCTGCGCAGTAGGGCACTGCGCAGCTTTATTGTCAATCGCGTACCGGTCGTTGCTCGCGCTGTGATTTTTCTCGATAAAGTAACAGTTTGAATTTTTATTCGATCTCTCGTCGTGTGGAATTATACGAATATACAACCGTGTTATCTTAACGAGTGAGTCGAACGAGCCGGTTTTCTGCGCGTCTCGTGTTCTCGTTTGCACGAACCACACCGGCATGAACTTCATGGCAGTCCGTGACCCCGAGTGTTTCCTGTTACGAGAAAGGCCCTTGCATGGACTCGGTTCGTTGGCATTCCTTTTGTTCACGGTAATGATCATTGCATAAGTAGTCATTGGGAAAATTTTCGGAACAGACGCGTCATGGTGTTTGTTTTTGTCAAGGTTAATTTCCTTGTTTCGCCGATTCGAGTCACGCGAATCATGCGAAAGGTTAACGTTAACAATTATATCGCGTTCCGTTTGTTTTTGATCTAATAGATTGCAAAACGTAACTGCAAAAATGATTCCTTTATCATCGTGAACATATTATTGAGAATTTGTCTCGCTGTGTATTGTTTTTATTGCACATGTAGATTATTCCGTTGTAACGAATTGTAGATTATTCCGTTGTAACGCGGTAGTCCAACATCGGGCTGGAGCGGGGGGGGGGGGCGAAACGATTCGTCGAAGTGGCGGGAATTTTTGAATGCTTGAAAACGTTAGTTCGACATTAGGATACAATTTTTTCGTATATCACGAGTGAAAAAATTGTACAAATGCAGTTTTTTATCTTTTATTTTATGATCAAGGTATAAAATACGTTACAAATTATTTCTGTCTCATGTTAATTTTAATTTTGAAATATAATATAAACTGTGTCTCTGAAAAATAATATCTATTTGTAGAAATTTATTTCGTAGCATACTCTATTTTGAGAAAATTGTATAAACTGTAACTTGGCAAATATCGTGAGCCCTGGTGCCTTATGAATTATTTACTATCCAAAAATACGTGACCAAGTGCAATTTCTACTTGCATCCGAGCGTAATTATTATAAATAACTCAAAATAGACGCTTTCTTGAAAATTGAACCAGACATGATGCCTTTTTTATACACGACCGGTGCAAAATTGACGCTGACGTTGACAAAATTATTAAATTCTCTAAATTCATTTTTGCAAGTATTTTTAACACGGGTTAAATTTCCAAAATCTACTGGGAACCTTTCGTTCAAAAATTTTTAATTAATTTTACACAAAAGAAATATTTTAATTATTCCTTAAATTAATAATCACAGCGGAAACAAGTTATTTGTTAAAAATAACGATCATCTAGTCACATTCGCAACGGAAATTATTTTCCAAAATTTATAGATCCATCTCGAAATCCATCTCTTTTTCTCTAAATCGCATAAAATATATTTACAAGGAAATAAGAACATTTCGATTGCAATGCAAGCCTCGCAAATCCTTGTTTATTTAGTCATCGGATGGGCTGTCACAGAGCCACTTCGGTGCCCCGTAAAACCCACTTTATCACCTAAATTTATTCTTCCATTCACACGGGCTCTCGAAATCCGGCTGCCAAAGTGTATTTCTCAATCGTGGTACAATCGAGCCATCGATCTCTCCCTTTATCCTCTCCTCGGATGCCGGAGTCCGAAAAAATGTTCGCAAGCTGCAGCTGGAACCTTGCTTGTCGGGGCATCCGGTGATACGCGTCGACCGTGCGTAAAAATCGGTCCTCTTTGGAGAAAGAGAACTCGGTCACGTAGCGGCCAGGTAGGCAGAGCTCGTCGAGGGCAAAGGTCGTCGGTTATTACCTGGCCAAGAGGTTCAGCCTCGTCCGTTTTCATTTTGCCGCGACGTGTGCACGCGTCCAAAGTCTCCTCTATCCGCGTGCTCGTTACCAGGCCGGCGGTGAATCGTTCGAACGACTTCCAGCGCCCAGAGGAAGTTTCTCGCGCGCTTTGTTTGGAAATTGAAAAAGAAAAAAGGAAAAAAGAAAGAAAAAAAAAAATAGAAAATGGTTGGGGAAGGGAGGGGGGAGAGAAAGGGAAAATGAAAGGGGGGTAACAGCGAGGGGGGAGGAACGATAATAACGGAGTGCCGAAGACGGAACGAAAGAGGCTGGCGAAGAGAGAGTCGGCTTAAATTTGATTCACTTCTCTAACGCTGTCCTCTCCCGCATCGGCCTCCCTTATTCTCTCTTTATCACTGGAGCACCGAGTGCGGAAGTGGAGGAGGAAGACCGCAGAATGCAATTTCCTCGGGGCACGAAGTAGATGTTCCAGTGGACTGCGATGTGCTCCATCGCTGGCTAGCCAATGCGTCGCGGACTCTTTTTTCCGGAAGTCTGCCGCTCGCGTCTCCTTTGAGTCGAGACATAATGTCGGGATACTTGGCCAGACTGGTCTTACTGCTCGGTAATTTTCATAATTCTTGCGGGGACAGGGATTAGCGATTGTGGCTGGAGACCGGGATGGAGATAGGTGGGTAGATAGATAGGAGGAGGTATGTTTGGAAATGGTAATTGAATTACGGTATATCGCGTTGGATACTTGGTACCTGATATTTTAGAGCTAGTAGAATTACATAGAACGTGGACCGAGTTAGATTTCGTTGGAAATTTGGAGGAAATGTTAGTATCGATTTGGTCATGGTCGGGTAGATTGAGTACAATGCATGTGTTGGATCGTGACGTGGTATTTGAGATGTATCAGTGCCAAAATCGATATTCCCAGATTTAATAATCCCTTTTCTCAATCGTCAGCATCGACCTTAACCTCGATTTTGCGTCTGCTAGGCCTCGTATGCATTTTTCACGTAATTTACATTTTAACGATTTCGCGAATCCTCCATGCACGTAGACGTATATAGGTATCTCGCGGGTGTTGGTTATTCGTTAGATAAACGTAAAAATAAACGTAATCTGCAAAATTTACATTTTTAATGGTTTTCCGAGTGTCTGATCGATTTATATAGGCCTCCGAGTAATTTATGGCTGCCGATATCTGTTCGATAAACGTAAAAATAATACGATGGTGCGTAAAATTTACATTTTAACGATTCCATATATCTTTGATCGATGTGAGTAGAGCCATAGGCAATTTATGGACACTGAATATTTATTATGTCAGCATAAAAATATACGAACCTCGCAAAATTCTTCCAAACAGTCTATCCTTACTATTAATACATTCTCGAGGTTCTCCGGTTCAAAGAAGCCATAAAAATTCCCAGATAATACGAGTTGAAAATTAAGATTCCTCGATATAGCGAATTTCATCTGATTCGTGTAGTCGATGAAATTTCTCGGCTGAGTTTCCCAAAGAGACCAAGGATAAGATCATGAAATTGGAGAATGAAGTTGGCTGTTTTATTTCGACGAAATATAAAGTTACATTTTCGTTTTGGCGGATGAGATAGCAGAAGCCAGGTAGAGAGGAAATGTAACTTGTTTTGGACATAAAATAGAGCTTTCACGAAGTTGTGTATCTGTAGGGCCACCAATATCCTCTCCCAGGAAGTTGAATCGTCTGGAACGTCGCTCGAACGTGACGATAATGCGAATCTTCAGTTTTTCTTTACGATTCTTCGCCGCATGCTGTAACGTTGAGTAGAATTCAGGACAAGCATACGAAAAAGGCAACGATAGCACTGCGACATTCGTTCGATTATTCCAACAATCTTCATCCATTCTAGTAATTAATTAAAAATCCCATTCTTAATCTACTCATACAAAAAATCTCGAAATTCAAAATTCGAATCACGCAACACTATTTTATAATAAAACAACGAAACGCTGTCATTGAATCGAATTCAGTTTCTCTCAAAATTCGCTATCAAAATAAATAATGCAAGGTATGAAGAAAAAGATACTATAATTTAGGAAAATTAACCCTTTGCACTCGAGAGGTGACCCTCAGTCGCCATTTAATCAGATTCTGAAGATAAATATTAATTAATATATTATTTTTTAAATTACCCAACTGGGATATCGAAATAAAATAATTCTACGTCTTAATTTGTATACGATTTCCTCTTTACGGTTTTAAAAATATCGTCGACTTTATAGCAAAAGGTCTTCGAATTACTATTTTCCTGTAGCGAAAAAATCGCCGAGTGCAAAAGGTTAATATAATAGAAAATTAATTCGTAATTCTCGCACGAGTTATGCAAAGTCTTCGTATTTCGCGACATTCTGCGGGATTTTATCCGAGGAATTAATTAACGATGGATCATCGCACGAGTTATTCAAAGTCTTCGTATCTCGCGACATTCTGCGGGATTTTATCCGAGGAATTAATTAACGATGGATCATCGTTATACTGAATATAAACGGGAATGTAAGAAAGGTAATAATTATCACGAAATGAAATTTATTTTTTATTTATTTTTCTCTGTTTATCAAAAGTCAGCCTCCACCTACGTAGCCATTCCGCGAGGGAAGTATTTGTACAAGTTGCAATCTGTGCACAGTGTATTTGCACGATTAAAATAGCCGTTTGAAGTTTACCGACTCGAGGGAATGAATATCATCAACGCAATTTCACTTGATCGCGATGTAAACGTATCATGGAATTGTAATGTATCGTGGACCACGAAAATCGGACCCTTTTTCGCGAAACTCGGCTGCCTTCGAAATGCATCGATAATATGGCACGATAGTCGTTTTCTATTTCGTTCTTTGAAACCGTAGGATCGCTGAAAACGCTACGCCTCGAATACCGAATCCTCGCATATTCGTGGACATCCGCGAGTAGCATTAGTCGCGAATAAAGCGATGCGTACTTCACCGTGTCTCAGCTAGGCTATGGCAATTTGCACATTTTTCAATTTGCCCACAGTACCCTGCGCTAGGTACAAATATTTGCGAAATAATAACACGCATTTACATTTTTTCGCCGGAGAGCAGTGTACGCGATTTTTGGCTGAAAATTCGTATGCATTTATGTAGGCGCAAGTGCAGAATTATTCATAAATATACCTGTAGTGGTAGAACGTCGGCTTTTAAATTATTTAATCAGTGTTTCAAGTGGCAATTTTAATTTCTTTTTATTATTACCGAGAAACAAACTTGTTTCGAATAATGATATTTACAGCCCCACAAATTTTCCCTTGAAGAAAAATATTTTTATTCGTCGTTCTAATTATAATCGAAATATATTCCATATATTCCAAATTTATTCGATATTCAGTCACGATGTAATTATTAATACACCAAAACATAAATTAATTAATAGTCCAAGAAATGAATTAATTAATACTCCAAAAAGTAAATTAATTAATACTCCAAGAAATAAATTAATTAATACTCCGCATTAGGATCTACTGAAGATATATTTGCCATTAATTCATACTCGTGCTCGGTATTTTTATATTGCTCCAATTCTGCCGTGGAACAGAAATTCTTTATCGGTTACACTATCTCACTGCATTTGCCGTAGTTTCGAGCACTCTATTTTCAAAAGCTATCCTGTAAGCCAACATCGAGAGCTTGTGTACCGCATCGGTTTTAATAAACGAAAAAGACGTAGACGTGCTATCTTCGCATCGCGAAACGTATGTACGAGGATCAATTGCAATTTCAACCAGGCAAACATTCAATAGAAATTCGAAATCCAGTTACGGCCCAACAGAAAGGGGCTGTATTTGATTAATAGGCAACACAGGTATGTAGAAATCGTCGAACAATGAAGCATGGTTCCTGCATACAGGGAACATTGAGGACAGTTGGATTATGGTACAGTTAGATTTTCTCGTTACAAGGATTAGCACAATTTTTACGAATTGGATTTGAATTGCAAAGAAAAATTCCAAGAAAATTTCAAATTTCAAGAAAATTCAACGAAAGAAATAAATTTAAAATTTCCATCATTGAGGAATTGCGCTGCAGATGCAAAATTGATCAAATGTACGAAATTTCGAGACAACGACGTTGAAGTGTACGCGAATCTCTCACGATGGAAATGTTAATTTTCGCGTTGATTTGTTACGCAGGAGTAATTTTTCAAATCGAGGATCGAGTATACGTTGGGCGTTGTATGCAAGAAAATGCATGACGTCTCGGAAAATTTATGTTCCATCGCATAAAAGCTCACGCCCAAAAAGAGAAATCGAGATCAGTGTTACATCAGAAGTACAATTTCCTCAGGGAACGGGGTTCTCTTTCCAAGGAATCGTAACTGTCCAGGACGACTGATGCGTGTTTCTATACTTTCCATGAAACTTGATTGTTCAGCTTTTTCACGCGATTCTAATATAAATTCTAAATTTTCTCGTATTTCCCTTAGAAATTTCGAGAAACATTAGGGGTAAATATTTCTCGATGAAACATATCTATTATTAATTCTAGAAGATTTTCCAAAATTGTACAAAGGAGATGCAGAATACAAAAATTCTTTCGTACCTTCCATCGTCGAAATTATTCTTGGAAAATTTTCTTTCAAAATTATCACGAGATTCTAATATAAATTCTAAATTTCTCACGTATCTTCCTTAGAAATTTCGAAAAACATTAGGGTAAATGGGTCTCGATGAAGCATATCTATTATTATATATAATTCCAGAAGATCTGCCAAAATTTTACAAAGGAGATGCAAAATACAAAAATTTTCTCGTACCTTCCACTATCAAAATTACTCTTGGAAAATTTTCTTTCAAAATTATCTAAGAATAAACAGAGTCACTGTGTCACTATGACCATTGTTAATTGCATTCGAGTTTCTTAACGCATTTCAATAGCCGAGCCACAAGTTGTTTTCTCGCATTGTCGATGAAAAGTGCAATTTCATTTCGCAGTATGCATAGAGACACAAAGGAAATTCCAGCCATAGTTTGCTCCTTCAGGGTGTCAAACAACACGGGTAGCTCGTCAAGTTCGTTAAAAAAGAGAAGAGGTAGAACTTGGGGGAAAAAGGAAAGAGGGAAATTCACGTTTCCTTAGTAAATCTCTCGTACGAAGGAAATCAGGTCGCGTTACACACTGAATGCAATTTTCCCGGCATACCGTGTAACCATTCCAACGTCTATCGATCCTGTTTCTTTCATTTGAAAATCTCACTCGTTCGAGTACGCTCTTCGACCGTAAAGATGATGCAAGTTGCGCGCACATGGTCATTGAAAACGCGAAACTTGCAAAAGCAACGAGAAACTGCCCGATAGCTTTATCACGGAAAATCAGCAGCACGGTTCGAATTAGTTCCAGGTAAATTTTCCCGGTTGTCTGACGGTTTGTTGAAACAAATAAAGAAACTCATGGAAGCTGCATAACCGCGTTCGAGAATGCGCGTAAAACTCGAATCATGAAAATTTAATCAGAGAGATGGACGCTGATAGTCGGACATTGGTCGAGTCTTCATTGATATGCAAACAATGGCTCTGCGTTGATGTCTTAGTTATACTCGTTCACCTCACTGGACCGTAATTAAACCTTGATCGCGGCTGGTGCCATTTTACGAGAACACGTAATTTCGCGTAAAGACAATGGAAAGGCAAATAACTCGGTTTATTTCGCTCTCCCCCACCACGGGGCAATTGTACTAGCTGGAATGAGTGGTTGTTCCATTTCGAAATTGCTTTTAATCGTATTCTAATCGCTTTCGAGCATACGAAAATATATCTCGGGTCATCTTCATTCGGAAAATAAAAATTGGCGAACACATCGATACCTTTTCGACTTTATCGTCAATACGCAGAGAAATATGATTAATCGCAAATATTTGTATGGAGACGCTTTAATTTCAAAATTTCGAGGTACTATATATTTGTAAATTTCGAAACACGCTCGAAACTGCGAGCTTATTTCGATCAGTTAAGTGAATGTTTATTAGTATTTACAAATATTCGTTTCGAGCAATCGCGATGAAAGAATAAAAATTTGGAAAAATATCGAAATTTTTCTTAGCTTCTTTTGGTTAGGTAGATCGAGAAGATCGTGATTATGTCTGGTTTATAAGGATGTCCGAGTCTTAATCGGTGAAATGATTTTCAGGTGTGATTTGGATGAGTGACAGGCGGAGGATGAGCTAAAGCGGAGCACTCGGGAAGAAGGACGCGGCGCGAGAGGAGGCAAGAGACGAGCACGAGGCCGCGTCATCGACGAATTTTCCTAGGTATGCAGTTAGCAGCGAGGATGCAACGGTCGATGACGTGAATCGACCGACTTTTCGGTCGATAACTGCGTGCCGCGACGCTGGCTGAATGGCTGGCCGACCATTTGGCCGCTGCTGCCGGAGGACTGTGCTGTCACCGTGGTACCGGCTGACCGGTGTCTAAGTGCGTTTTCCCTCCACGTGGTCCAGCTCTCGTGATCATCTCGTCCGCAACAGATATTCGTTGGAGAGCCCGTGGTCCCATCGGTGGGTTACCAAATGCTGTTCGTCTACGGCTGAAGCGATTTCGGCGTCCTCACGGAGTTTCTTCCCCCACTCGTGGATCATCGAGTTCGATCGGAGTCTCTCCCACCGAGTGAGTCGAAATCCCACGAGTTTCGCGAGATAGAAGTCTAGCGAGGAACGCGGAGGAGGCGGGAACAGGGAAGCGAAGAGCAGCTACGGCGGCGGCTCTTTGGAACAACAGTTTGTCGAAGGTCGTTGCCGATCCACGTAATCAAAAAGTTTGGAACGGGGAGAAGGGAGTAGGGAAGGTAGCGGTGGAAGCGAAGTGGAAGGTGGGTTACTCGTGTTTTTCTCATTGCTCGAACGTCGGCTAAGGTAAGTGGCCACTTTCTACGGAGGTCGGATCCGCGACGCGGATGAAGGCGAAGTGGACGGTGAACGCGGAACACCGGTTCTACGTACGTCGCCCTTGATAGAGAGGACAGCCACGTGCACCGTACGCGCACACGATCATTGGTATCAGGAGGATCACGTCGATTTCCCCACCAACAACAGCCACATGACTTGACGATCGCCCCATCTACCGCTGTTCGTCGTTGAGCGAAAGCGGCGACAGTGGCAGCAACGTCACCGACGAGGGAACGACGAGCACGACGACGACAACGACACCGACGACGACGACGACGTGGACGTGGAGGAAGAAAGAACAACGGAGAGTCAGTAGTCATCGGCTCGCCGCGAGGAGGCTACTTAACGAGTGACATAGGCGACTGGTAGTTCAGTTGGCTGCAGACGGCCAGCAGGTGCGAGGCGGTCTGACGTGTCATATCGTTTCTTCTCTTTATCCGTCTCTCGTTCTCTCTCTCTCTTTCTCTCCTTGACTATCATTTCGTCTATCATCGTCCGTTTTCGAACGCTTCGCTAAAAGAGGTTTGCTTCTATCGTGGTGCGATAGGTAGATAAGTGGGCCGTGTTGATCGTGGTGGCTGTGCTGGTGCCGTTGTTTGTTGTCGTTGTTCTTGTTATCTTCGTTGCCTCCTCCGCCGGTAGTAGTGGCGGTTTTAGTGGATAGTGGATAATAGTGCCGAGTGTGAAACTGGAGCCGCTAGTAGTAGCAGTTGCAGTCGAGAGGCAGAGCTATCATGTGCCCGCAGAGGATCTTCGGACTGGCCATCGTCGCGCTGGTGACTCTTGGTGGACGAGTGGCAGCCTATTCGAATCAGTGGGCAGTGCACATCGAAGGAGGATCGGAAGTGGCCCAGCAGGTCGCCAGGGATCATGGATTTCAATATCTCGATAAGGTAGGAACACCTCGCCTTTGCTCTTCGCTTAAACGTCTTTTCTCTAAACACCACTGCATCGCTGCACTCGTACGACACGTGACTTGTCGATACCTTACATACGCGAAACTTATCGATGATTTATAGATAATAATAGAATAGAATAGATAATGGAAAATAAATACCAGTGACTAGTATCTTTATTTATATATCAATTAATCCACGCGAGTCGAGCGATCGAGTGCTGTTTCGAGAATACGGCGTGAAAAAATATATTAATAATTCACCGTGTCGTACCAAGCGTATTGTTTGGTCAGTTACGAACATCCTCGTTTGTTCTTCACGCCATTCAGGTGCGTGACATGTCCCGCGCATCTCGCAACTCGGTCTGTTTTCAACAGACGTGTAACTAACTTGAAGCGTTAAAATCCAACGTTTCGATATCAATTCGCGGATAAATTGATAAAAGTCCGTCGATGGAATATAACGAGTACGTATGACCTTAAAATAAGCTGGGATAATCCTCGACGCGTTAATATACCGATATGAAGCAACGTGACAAAAAGTTGACCGTTTCTTGCGCCGAGTATCTGCGATTCTATTAAAATCACTCTCGACGCGTCAGTTTCATGCATCATCGAATTATTCCCATTCGTAGAATAACGTTTTACCGTATCGCGGGTTCATAAATCACGCGTCGCGACGCGATATCTCATGCTTCTGTCTGGCGTTAATTTTTTGTCCAAGCGCAATTGGCAAAAAATGCGCCACATAGTGGATAACGCGTGTGCGCGCTCACGTCGTTAATACTGCACACTTGGTGAAGCAACGATTGTGTAAATCGGGGAAATACTCGGGGGCCTTCCCCGTTTCGCTAACGTACGTCAAATCGATATTAACATTGTCAAAACTCGGGTCGCTTGAAATCGCTCGCGAATCGCTCGCGAATCGCTCGTAGACAAAGCGTTTCCGAGAATCCCGTATCTAGCAGAGGTCAAGGTTTAGCCTTGCGCGTTTGACCTAAAAAATACATGATCCGATTTCTTGACAAGATCTCGCGTTTCCAACTATTGCCATGACACTCGAACGATATCGGAACACGTATACACGCCGATTCTCTATCCGTCCAGGTCCCCGTGATAAGCTCTCGCGATCGATGACGAGGTTATAATTAATCGTAGATCGAGGCAGTAAATCGTTGGTTAACTGGACGTAGCTGGCACTGGTTGATCCGAGTCCGTCGATACCGGTCTCCGAGTTCGTTATCGGCAAGAAAATCGTGGTTTTCGTTCGTTCAGCTTCTGTCATGGACAATTAGCTTGTCCCTCGATCCCTCGAAAGGCACAGCGGCCGTGCCTTTTCACCAATCGTTATTTGAAAACTAGATTATACGAAACGGGGCGAAACTCAGGAAGGTAATAAGTAAGACCCTCCAGAATATGCATCAAAGATCTGCCTTTCTAGGAGCACTTGAAGAGATTAAAACAGCCATCGACAAAAGTCCTTTTATCTGTGCTTTAATTAGTAGTCTCTATGAATCGGACAACCTTTCGGGAATAAATCACTCGTGAATTTGTTACATCCTGACTGGTTGGAGAACGCGAAAATTTTCCAGTCGCTCGAAACAATACGGCCCGACGGTAATTCGAAAATGAGAGACACGATCCTTTTCGTTGGATCCTTTTATGACGGGAGATCGCTTGACCGGAGCCAGCAGGGTATCCCAATCGTCTTTTCATTCGTTGCAACTGCGTTTCTGTCGCGTAGGCGAATATTCATCTGTTATGCGATGTTATGTTCATCTGTATTGCGTCGTTTAGAGATGTAGATTTTCGATTTAGATCTCGAGTTTAGATTATAATTTTTATTCTTTTGTCTGTTATTTGAAGTCGTCGCTAGGATCTTTGATTAGTTGGAGCTATTAAACGACGATTTTCATTTATTTTTTGATGCCACTGAACGGTGTAAGCTACTATATAAGTGGTATTGCTATTATAGTGGTGTTAACACTTTGACTGCCACGAAATTTTTCTATGGATAAAATTTCCATTATTCTTACGATGCAATGATCGATTATCAAACAATATGGGAAAAAGTGGTGCAAATTATTAATTTCTATTTATTTATTTACGTTTTGAAAATTTTCCAAAAATAGTTGGAATAAAACAAATATAAATTAAAGAAATTAATATCGCTGGAGACTGGTGACCACCATGGCCTCACTGAGGAGACAAGCGCCGGCCACTGATGACCACCATAGCAATCAACGTGTTAACCACTCTAGTAGTTTGCAGTACAGGGTTCTAATCCGTCGAAATAAATAAATAAATTTTAGACCGCGACCATGGATTTCGATTTCCAAGTTTCTACGACTGGTTCCACGACTGCCGCGCAATTTTTATATAGTACGTCCAGGGGGGCACGATCAAATAAAATAAAGGGGGAAAAAATAGTGCAAATTATTAATATCTTCTATTCAAAGTTCTCTATTTATTTACGTTGTTCAAATATTCGAAAATTGGTTTGAATAAACCAAATATAAATTTACAGAATTAGTATCGCCAGTCACTGATGACCACCATATCTCTGAACGTGTTACCCACCCTCGTAGTTTGCAGCACAGAGTTCTAATCCGTCGAAATAAATAAATAAATTTTAAATGGCGACCGTGGATTTCGATTTCCGAGTTTCTCCAACTAGTCGACGCTTCTTCCTCCTAGATCGGTTCCATGTTATGCGAAATCGGTCGTGGTACCAGGAGTGGAAACTTTTTCCCGATTTCGCGATCAAAGTGAGAAATTTCCGTGAAGCTGCAGCTCAATCATGCGAGGCTCATCTTTTCCCGTGACGTGTAATATTGCCCGGATTCGACTCGTCGAAGAGGAACATTTCCTGGGTTTCTTTAAAAGGGAACGACGAATTTCTCGCCGTAATTTCGGGATTTTTCGGCGTTTTTCGTAATCCAGCATGGTATTCCTTGGGATCGTTTGTGAATTATCGCGCCAAAATTTCTTTCTTCGACCGTAGATCGTATATTCGCTGTTCGGTCACGATCCATCTCGATATTTTTTCAGTATTCCTTGCAGTTTGAAATAATATTGAGAAATATCGCGAACCATACGTACGAATTTCGAAATGCTGCTCGTGTTCAGAGAAAACAGGGATATACGTGTTTCACATCGATTACGAAATCGTTTCGCCGGTCTCGTGGGGTCATTGGCACGCGCGCAGAGGAGGAACATCCGTAAACTGAATTATTCGATTCGAAATTTTCCCAAGGCGCTGATCCGGCATAAAAAGATGGATTAATATCGCGAGGATAGTTGCGGTACGAGAAACGTATTACACGTGGCGATATCGTTTCGCGCAAAGTCATTTCTCGCGGAAAGAGGAACCCTCGAAAATTGGCTGGAAATTTCTGCTCGGCGTTCCCGAGGGTGCTCGTGGGCTGAAATTTTTCAGGATAAAAATGTTTGTATTCGCAGTATCCTAATAAGGAAATTTTCAGTGTCGAAACGAGGGCGTAGAATTATCCCTGAGCGTTTAATAAAAATCCTGCTCTATTTCGAGCTAACTTTTATCTCTCTGCGAAGCGGCTGCCGCCGAACTGGGTCACTTTTTAACTACTTTATAGGTTATATCGCGATGTCGGAGGGAAGTTTGACGAATCGACGTTGAAATTCATTAATTTGCAACCCCGATCTTGCCTCTTCTTTTTCGCCGCCCTCTTCATCCCCGTCGCGCTGGCGCTACGTAAATTACAGAAGCTGCAGCTACCCCTGTTCGTGCCTCTCGTTAAAATGACACGAAGACCGTTCCGATTGCCTGGCATCGAAGACGGAAATTAACCTTCGAACGAACCTCCTTTCTGCCTAAATAGTTTTCATCGAACCTCGGTCCCATATCTTCGCTTTCCGCGTCAGTTGCCGCTGTTCGATCGCTCCCGTCCCGAATATGAGCGCCGAGCTATCCGATAGAAACGAAGCGTCGAGTGAAACAAAACTCGCAGCTAGTCACGCGAATCGCGACTCGTAATCTTGCAGTTTGTTCCTTCGTGAAACCGGAGGAAATATTCATTTCGCTGGCCGAGAAGGAAAATCCGAATAGGTCGAGTCGAACACCGAAAATTCGCGGAAGCCGGCGACTATGCTCGTTCTTACGGCGAATTAAAGTCGCTGGCCGCCGATCTTTAAACGAGACTGTCGTTCTATTGGCAGAGTAAAAGTAGGTTCTTAGAACGGCACTTAGAACAATTGAACACGGTTACCAGAGGCATCTTTCCAAGCATCTGACTGTCGTTTTCTTGCGTTGTTTGCGCGGCAAGAAAATTTACTCGCGAGGCCGTCTCATTCAGTTTTTCCCACTTATCTCGTTTAGGATTAGATAGGTGCTGGTTGTACGGGTTGAATGCGCCGGGAATTACGTAACAGCGTTCGTCGAATTGAATGCAACGCTAATACGCGTCGAACCGCGCGATCATAAACAGTGGGCCCGTGATTACGCTGCGAGGAAAAGATCATACGTGCTACGTGAAATCGACGATTATCGCTGGCGATAGAAACCTCCGGAGAGCAGAGTCAAAAGGTTCGAAAAGAAACGAGAAGTTAAATGTAAAGCTAGGAGTAAGTCGCGGAATAGATTAGCTGCAAGTGGGTGTTACGATTTGATGCCGAAATGAAGAGACGTTGCAAATATCGCAAATATAGATATTGCAAATATTCGTGGAATAACGTGGATTTGACAAATAAAAGTTTCTAAGTAACGGTAAACGGTGTTTCACACCACGCCTGTGGTAATGAGAATTTCAACTCGCGTGAGCACGTCAGCCAGAGAATTGATCTTAACGTAGACTGTTAAAACGTCGATACGAGTTTATTTCGAAATTAAAAGACGAAAGGAAATAAAAATCGTGTGACACGTGATTAAAAAAAAAGATTCTCCATTGACGATACACGGTATTGTTACACGCTATTCCCCTGATAATGAAAATTTCAACAAGATGTGAAGACGTAAGTCAAAGAATTGATCTTAACGTAGACTATTAAAACGTCGATACAAATTTATTTTGAAAATAAAAGACGAAAGGAAATAAAAATTGTATGACACGTGATTAAAAAAAAATTTTCAATTGACAATACATGGTGTTGTTTCACGCTATTCCTTTAATAATAAAAATTTCACAGAGTGTACACGTAATCCAGAGAATTGATCTTAACGTAGACTGTTAAAACGTCGATACGAGTTTATTTCGGAATTAAAAGACGAAAGGAAATAAAAATTGTGTGACACGTGATTAAAAGAAAATTTCTCGATTGACGATAAATCGTGGTTCACGCTGTTCCTCTGCTAATAAAAATTTCAACGTGACGTGAGTACGTAAGCCAAAGAATTGATCTTAACGTAAACTGTTAAAACGTCGATATCGGTTTACTTAAATGTTAAAAAACGAGGGAAAATAAATATTACGTAACGCGAGATTAAAAAAAAAATCGTTCAAATAACGATAAATGGTGTTTCACGCTATTCCTCCGGTAATGAATACCTCAACACGGGCACGGGTATGTAAGACGCGCGAAACTCGCGTTAGCGGTCTTTACTTTTTCTCGGTAGAGGGTGCAAAGGTAATTGATGCTGTTAGCATTGGCTCGTTATTTTTTGAAATCCTCGTGCCCGCGTAACTTCCGGGTTGAATTGGTTTATTTTGCACGTCGCCGTTATTGCCGCAAATTTAATTTCAACCGTGCTTGCTTTCGCATTAACTTCAATATACTCTGGTGACCCGTGTGATGGAGTATATTTACTTATTTTTGCTAACACATCGGCTAGCACACAAGTCGACGTGCTGCCCGGGTCCACGGGTTTGTTCGCCCTGTCTTGCGTGCCGGCTGTGTTTTCAGCAGCAATTTGCGTCAACTTAAATTTCCGGCAGATGGTTTACCTTCGCAGTCAGATTTTACGCGCGAAAAATTGCTCCAGCAATTGAGACGTTCGCGTTTTCAATTTTATTCCCCCAATTCGCGAATCTGCTGAACGTCTCCGCGCCTCTCTCCCCGGTGAATTTCCACCCTTTATTTACACCTCGATTACGAATATTTCTCCGTTTTAGATCGCGCGAAATATTTCTACCTATTTCCACACGCCAGGGATGGAAACCGTTGTTCCAATTACGCGCGCTTTATGAATTTAAATTTATATCTTTTATTGGGAAATTTTACTCGCGCGAAATTTCGGAACACTCGATTTTATATCGCGCCAAACAAGATTTTACGTTACTTGTATCGTGCGAGAAAAATTCTCGTGTAACCCGATTTCGTATAATACGAATTTGCAACACGCGTGACATATTAATCGCGTTGTACGAGAATCTACTGTAATATCGATAAATTATGTTTCGACACATTTAAATTATATATATATATATATATATATTTTAAATATATATATAGAATATATTCGTACTATGTATTCGTACTCTATAAATTCGTAATCCTATTTATACGGCTCCGAAAATACAGATTATCAGGAAAAAATGACGCAAGCATAATCAAGATAATTTATATACACCCACTTTATACACGTATAAAATAAAAGACATGTCCACTTATAGAATAAGTTTAATTTTAATTAGGATACTGTAAAGAATTAAACTCTTACGAGCAACTTGCAACTCAAACTCATTGGCGTAGATACAGAATATTAATTAACCCTTTACACTCGATAACTTTTTGGCTAGAGAAGAGTAGAAATTCAAAGATTCTGTACTAAAAAGCTGACGATACTTTTTTCAGCAGTAAATAAAGAATTGTATAATAATAGAATCGTAGAATTATTTGGTTACGTTACATTACATTAAATTTGATATATTAATTAATATCGATCTTTCAAATTTTATGCAATGGTGACTGAAGCTCACCTCTCGATATGCGAAAGGTTAATTAACAGCGGGTCATACAAATTTTCACCGATGGATATAAAAATTTTATCTACATTTCTTTTCAATAACACGATCTGGCTAACCTATCCTCCACTATACAGGGTGTCCCAAAATATCCTGTACACACTTTAATACCTTATTCCTTCTAATTTATTTTTTCTTCTCTAGGTACAACCCATTTAAAATAATGTCTGATTTTAGACATTTTGAAAAACTTTGAAAAACTTTGAAAAACGTAAATATATTTTAAAGTTCCACCACCATAATCTGTAATCCATCTAAATATTAGGTTGTCCCATAAGTTCTTTCCGCGTCATGCTATGTATGTTCTCGAGCCGTCTATGTTTGCAAACATGCAGGATTATCAATTCTCCGTTTATGGCATCGTATCATACCATAATATATATAATTATACTATATAAGCATAAATCAACCTTAAACAACAAATATCGTCTATTGATTTCGCATCAAAACAAAAAGGAAGAAACTTTTGGGACGCCCTAAATGTCTTTATAATCACGCAAAGTGTGTATACATATTTTTGGGACTCCCTATATATACATTTCACAATATATCGCGTTTCAAGCAGATTCGATTGCGACATCGAGTGTCCAATTTTTCCCAATCTCGATTAATTAAGATACTCCGTTAATCGCTTAATTAATTTCGTCCCTGCAAGAGACGAAAACGGAAACATTTTTGCCCCCCCCGTCCAATCGTTCCCATTACAGCCGACATTTCCGCTTCGCGGATGCAATTCACAAACAGCTTAATTTGCTTGCCCCGATTCGGATAACGCAGCAACATTTCTTGCGTGTGTTTACTATTTTCTTGCGTCAAGCGAGGAAAACCCGCGAGCCACGGAGATAAGGGAATCCCTGAAAGCGTTTGCATACGATCATCGTTGCCTTTGTTGCCGGCAGCGCGTCGTTTATCAGCCGTTGAAATGCTCGGACGTTTCGCGAAAGATTCCCCGCTTTTTTCCCCCTGCTCCCTCCGCCGTGTTATTCATTCAAGTAAAATTCACAGTTTCGTGCAAGTGGCTACCCGCATTTATCGTTCCGCCATTATATCGCGAGTCCTCGACGGCGCGCAATTGTTCCTCGCTTTAGCGATTTCGTAACCGAGTTCCGTAATTATACATAATAGGAAGGCGAACGCGTGTCACGTGAAACAACGCTGTAACACGTCGCGAAATTCGCACTAGGCCTCCTTCGAACAGCCATTATATCCAAGATAAAATCCGATAGCGATTGCCGTTGATGTAAAAATAATTTTCGCAAGGCCGCCATTTTTTTTTTCCTTTTTCAGGTTTTGATTCACAAGATCGGTAAATGAACATTTTAGTCACGTTTACGTCAGTTAGTAATAAGAGCGATATCGAGACTCGTCTCGCTTTACGCAGGGGATGAGCCGAGTTGGGAAAGCGTCTCTCGGTCGGATTTTCCCGGTCTCGTGTTCTGTGTGTAGATGGATTTCCCGACGTATGGAAACCTTAAAATTCGAGTCTCCAGTTTCCGGGAATTCGAAACTCGGCGCTCTTCTCGTGACACGAAATTTTTGAAAATTCGAAAAATATTAAATCGGTTAATCCGATCTCGTTATCGCGAATAAAATTTTCTAACAAGTCATCTTTGCAGATCGAAAAAATGAATTTGAAGAATCCGAAATTCTGGAAGTTTAGGTCGGGAAAATATAAAATCGATTAAGAAATTAATGTCTCGTTATGTTACCTAATGGTAATGATGCCCCCTGCGAGATTTCTCGCACCCTTTACTCTTGAGAAACGGGATTATTCGAAAGAGAGGAACAGGTGAAACGCGAGTTACAGGTATAATTAAAGCCGAGTAAATATCATTGTTTTAAAAGAGAGCATAATTCTATCGCGGCTCGTAGCAGCGAACTACCCTTGAATTAAGGGTGCAGGTAAAATGTACTCCGTGTTCGCGGGTTTTCCGCAGATTTGCGTGAATAGTTTGTAAACTCTCTCCCGGAGAGTCTCCTAAATTTTTGTTAGGAAGACACACGATCTACGAACTGGGGAACGTAAATTATCGCGGTATTTTAAAGAGCCGGAGAAGACTATAAACTTTTAAAGGACCGAAGTTTCCGTAAGGGAGAGATGCCTTTAGGGAGAATGCTTTATCTCCCAAATAATAATTCTTTATTATCGACGAATATAATAGCGCTTGATAATCATCGAATACCAAACGTAAATTCCTGTGAAAACCCTAAAGTCACGTAACAATTCGTCGAAATTATTCACCGGAACTATTAAAAGGCAATTTTCTGCTATCGCGTTATTCCATTATCGAATACCATTCTTATATACTAATTACATGAAAAAGGAAAAAAATAAATTCCTCACATATTTCCCGAGTATCTCTTTATATCGCGTTAAAATATAATAACCCCTGCATCGTGCTAGAATATAATACTCTTTATATCGCGTTAAAATATAATAACTTTAAAATATAATAATCCTCGTGTCTACTGGTTTATTAATTTCAATTTCCAAAAAACATATTTTATTGTAAATTCGCTTACAAATTTGTCACTCTTCGATACATTAACACTTTGACTGCCACGTGCCTTTTATATGTGATATTATACTATTATTTATTAGGATATAATACTAACTTATAAAACAATATGGCAAAGAACAACAAAATAGTGCAAATTATTAATGTTTTCTATTCAAAATTCTCTATTTATTTACCTTCTTCAAATTTTCAAAAATTAGTTTGAATAAAACAAATATAAATTAAAAAGATTAATATCGATGATCACCATGACAGTCAACGTGTTAACGATCATGAACGATTCAACAACGAGTGTTCGATAAATGATTTTACACAATGAAAACGCATTTCTCAATCCACTTGGAGAAGGTCTGAGTATCTCGAATCAGATAAACGAAATGACTCATTGTTGTAACAATGAGCAAGCATAGTTGCTGTCTGTGTTTTTCTCCTTGAAATTCTCCTTGAAAATTTCGAATCGCGCAATTTTTGTCTCGTTTGAAAATGGCAGCGAGTGACATTGCCGTAACCGGATTCCCTCCATAGGAGTTCTACTTAAACGGAACTTCTCGCCGCGGAAGTTCGTCCCAATCGGGAAGTTTATCGACGCGTTTACGGCACAGGTTCTGGCTATTATAAAGTGATCTTAAAAATTCTTACGGTACGGTGAGCCGATTTGTAGAAAGAGTGGAAAGCAGTTTCCGCGTGGTAACTTGTATCTCGATTCGCGAGGAACTTCCGAAGAAGGATTATTGTCGCAACAATACGATCCCCGTTCCAAGTACTGTTCTCGAGGACGGGCCGACTTTAAATCCTCTTTGCACGTGGTAACCGAGAGAAATAAAATTAGAGGTGATAGATTTTTAACGACGCTGCTAATACAGTGTGGTGGAGTGAAACAATTTCAGCGGTAATTAAATCGTTCTTCCCGATTGTACCTCGTGATCTCGTATTATAGTAACCTCGTTACGAAGGCAGAAAAATCGTAGAAGAGAATAACGGGATCCGTTTTATATCGGTAATAAATAATCTGGTTAAATTATTAACCCTTTGGACTCGAAGATTTTTTCGTTGTGAAAATGCAATTCGAAGCTCTTCTTAGATTTTTATAAGCTCACTGATACTCTTTATCCTAAAATTTAAAAAAAAAAATCGTGAATTTGCGTGAGAAACGAACGAATAGAATAATTTTGTTTCGATGTTCTTAATATAATTATCATCGTCCATTGTTTAAGTTATAGCATTAAAATAAATGGTGACTGAGAGTCATCTCTCGAGTGCAAAGAGTTAATAAACAGCAGACCAAACTCGTTAAAATGACGCGGGTATCTGACATTTTGATTTCATAACAAATGAAAATATCTGATTGTGAGCGTTTTTGAGGGAGAATTACTGGCGAATTTCTGGCGAGATAGGAGTATCGTTTGAATAAAATTATTCTGATCTCATTTTGAGGTTTTATGAGCCACGTGGTTGACGCCAGTCTGATACAGACAATATAATAAATGTATCTCTTCTAAAGTGACCTCATATTATTTTACGATATGAGTTCTTACTGTGTGTTATTCTTCAATTTCGTTTCACTAGAATCGAATCTGAAAACAAATTTTATACGTCCTTTTGTTATGTTCGTTTCCCACCGCGATATTTATTCAACATTTCGTGCCTGTGCTTTATTTTATCGCCGCGCGGAGCTGGCGCGTAATCGATTCAACGCGATTGGAGGAGCGCCAATTGCACTAAATAGCGTTAATTCTAAAACAACGTTACGCCGGGAATTGGGCACACGTGGCTGAAATTCATTTGGGAGACAGGAATCGCGATAAACGGAGACGAATCTTGGTTCCCTTTGGTCTCTGTTGCGTCCCGAACACAGCGACTCTCGTGGTGGGAGTTTCGCGGATACGACAATTTTGCTGGGATGCGGCCTACTCTAAATTAATAGAGCTAGACCTGGTTAGGGGTGAACTAAAGAGTTCCGATGTGTGACTGTCTCTCGCGCTGAGTTAATCGTCGTGGGTCTGTCTTGACTGACTGATCGTGATGCTTGTCTCGTCTTCATGGAATTTTTAGCCAGTTAGCTGTGGCCATTATTTATTATTACTTATTTGGTTAACATCTATTCTCTTATTGGTTAGTTTTTATGAATATCTATGAATTTTAGTGACCGTCAAAAAATAGCTAGGTAACTTCGGGCCAGCAGCCATCAATGAGCTCAGCGCCTGGTCAGCGTCACGCATTTGTCCCATGGCGGACCATCCCTGAAGGAACCCTATCATAAATCAGCTTTCCGACTTTTGCCTTTGCCCCTTTTACGCTAACATCCAAAAAAACGTTATCATCGCGCATAAATAAATTCGTTATGCGAACTGATAAGCTGTTTCAGCCGGTGCATACGGGGACGCATGAGTTCGTCTCAAATTATTCATATTTTTTATTCGTTTGTTTCATTCCGGCCTGGTCTCAAAATATTCTAAACATCTTGAAATTTGAGAATATGTTTCATTTTTCTCAAAAATTGCAATTTAAATAGCCAATGGTCGCTACTTTTTACGCATGATGAGTATACTCGTCGTGACACAAAATCCTGCCACTTCTCCATGACGAGTATACTCGTCGATCACAGCTAACTGGTTAAATACAGCGCTCACGTTTTAAATTGAAATTCATTCCGCGTATTCGTTTCGCGTGTCCAGACTAATTTCCGAAATTGCAGTTAGAATTAAAAGTAGTTCGCCGAGAACTAAAAATTCGCGTGTTGGTAATAAGAGGAGGAGATGGTCGATAAAATTTAAGGATGGAAAGGAACGATTTGCAGAGATCTGACCAGAATCTTATCACTTCTCCATGACGAGTATACTCGTCAATCACAGTTAACTGGTTAGGAGAACTCTCTCGTGACTGTTGTCTCGGTGGTTTTATAAGTTTTGTATATCTACCTATTGTCATCCACCATCGTTATACATCTAGTGTCTTCTTATTGGTTGTGAATAATATTGGGGGTGCGTGTTAGCTTCAACGTCTTTCTGTGATGATGGATGTTTAAATAATTTGGGCCCTATGCCTATCGTCTTAAGGGTGGTTTATTGACCCTCGCTAAGGTCCACCCAAGTGGTGACCAGGTGATAACGAATATATACGAATCAAGGGACGCTGTCAATAAGGACAACAGTCTTCTACTTAAATTGAGACATTCGGTCCTGGGGCTGCAACAGTCTCCATACTTGTCGTTTCTATTTCATAGCCTGTACCAAACTGTCAGGATCGGTAATACGAGTTTGCCGTGGGACATGAAAGGTAGTTTTTACAAATTCTTAGAGTCACGATGATCCAATTCTACGGAGCGTCGAATATGGCTCATTTCGACGAGAAGATGGAACAATTTGGTCCCTCCTCGTTTCCCGGTCGATCGGTTTTCGATCGGTTTTCGATCGCGGATGGGACTAGAACGGCGAAAGGGGCTCGATCGGGTCGTTTTGTCTTGAATTACGTTACCTGGGATTTTCCTTTCTTCGTTTGCCGCTCATCCGTGGTGGCATGCCGCATCCTGGCCCGTGGAAGCGGAGAAGTTTCACCGGGAATAGATCCTCTCGTGTAAATCCGGATCTCCACGGGCAGTTTTCCTGGACGATCCCACGAAGCCCAACATTTCAGTGGATTACCGTCCCGCGAGATTATACTTTTCGGGTGCGCCTTGAAACTCCTTGCCGGTGTATCTTGGCGTGTCTCGAATTTCTGATTGCCGCCTGTTTGTCGGCGAGAGTCGGGCTCGTACACCTCGGACACCCGAAGGTTCATGACAAAGGATGGAAGTCGAAGGTTTCGGAACCCTTTCGAATATTACGTGTCTTTTATCCTTGATGCGGCTTTCGAATCACGCGCTTACTTACAATGCCTCCATGTCTTTTTTGCCTCGATGTCTCTAATTTTAAATTTGACGTATCAATTAATACCGATCTATAGAATCTGCTTAAATGGCGACTCTGAGTCGTCTCTCGAGTGCAAAGGGTTAATCGCTAGGAATGTATTAAAGCTCAAGTTTCTTCGAGGTATCGTATTTGAATAGGTTATTGGGCGAAAAATTGTAGCAATTGTCAGGGATAATAGACCAAGTCTGAGTTTAAATTGCCTGAATTAGAACAGAAGCTTGAAATGGTTTAAAATTCACGTTATTTTCCGAGTTCAAATCTTCTTAAACTCTCCGTCTCAGTATGCCGCGCTACATTTCAATTAATGAGCCAATGAGGGCAGCCTGCATCAGTTACTATATTACAATAGCTCGTTTCTGTTGAATGGAAATATATAGCCGTGGACTTAAGAACTAGTTAAAGTCTCTTTGTGAGGGGGAAAAAGCCATATGATCCAGTGGATTTTCATTCCCATTCAGCGTATTATACCATGCATGCCTAATAACAAACGGTAAATTGCTTATCCACGGCGTATAACGATCTCACTCTATTTGAACGCGTAAAATCGATATGAAATATTTCGTTTAATTAAAAAGGGGACATTACATTTTTCATGTTCTCTGTTGGATACGTAGATGGATATAAACGGTGTTTTATTTTCCACACGGTATTTTCCATTCCGGTATCAGCTAATCGGAAACGAGGTTAACCGAACGGAAGTAACTTTTCCCAGTAAATATCAAAGTAATATTACATTTTTTCGTACACATTCGACGTGGTATTTATTAATTTTTCGTATTTATTTCATCCCTTTGCTCGTTTATGCACGTACATCCTTCCTTTTATCCCGCTATGACGTTTTTCATCCCTTCTACCCCCTCTGTACACGTTATCACACCGCATCGATATGGTGCATCAGCAAAATATTAAGCGAAAGGTGTTCTTGCTTTGTTCGAGATACACATTCACAGCGAAATGTTGAATCGAAGGTACTAATGCGTGTTGCGTGCGAATGAATGGTTCGAGGACCCTCGAGAAGCATTGCGTTCTGAATGATCCTAGAAGGTGGTGAGAAGCACGAACAAAAGAGCATCGTTCCCCGATATTTGTAAGTCGTTTCCACCCTTGCCACTTTAAAGGTAAAAGGGTGACTATGCCACATTAAGAGAACACTTAAGCAAGGCTAAACGCACCCTTTGTCTTTCTCCGGTTCTTATAGCTTCTCGAGATCAAACGTTCAAGGAGGGTGAGCGAGCGGAAAATTTCGAACCGAAAAAAGAGCAGCTTCTTTCCTCTGCCGTTTCATTTCTCTCATCTCCGTCGAGCGACTTTTATACACGCGTTACGAGTTTAGAAAACTCAACAGCTTTCACCCTTCGATGCGAAACGAATTTTCACTTCCTTTAGTCTCGTTTTGGCCGAGGAATAAAGTTGGATTTTTATTTTTTAGCACGAAGCAGTGTTTGTATTTTATTAGATAGAATCGAGCGTGAATTGGAATTATTTATCGTCAAATAGAATTATTCGTTATAGATATTTTAAGCAATTTACGGTTGTTTTTCGTATATACCTGCGTGAAATGCAAATAGAACTCTCGAATTTTGTAAATTTAACTTAAAACCGATCAATTTGAGTACTCCATGGACGAAAAAGTTACTTTGACAAAGTAAATTCGAAATCGACCCAGTCACCGTTACACTTCCCGTTGCCAAAAACGGCCACCGATAAACGCATAAATTAGAATTCAAATTAGAAATTAAATCCTGTTCGTAATTCACAAGCCCGTGATATATCTCCCTCCATGAATAGTAATCGGCGTTGCGTGGCCATAAAACGCAAATTTCACAAAAATCCAATTTAAATTTCGGAAGGAAAAAGGAAAAATTTCGAAAAGGAAAGGATAAAACGGCGTAGAGTTGCCTCGCATTCGATAAATTGTAACCCTAGTCGAAAATGCGATTCAGCCTAGACAAAACCTCTAGAAAATTCCTGCTATCGCGAAAGAACCAGGAGACAATTTATCCACCATTTCCGGCACGTTTCCATTCCGTGTCGGAACAGGAACGTACACTCACACGCGAAAGTATTCAAACTGGGTGTTTTCTTTGCTACGTCCGACAGTTGAAATATATTCGTTACACTGAAATATTTAAAACTGCGTGGTAAAAAAAACGTATAGTAAAAAAGAAATTCCAGATTGTTTCAATAAAATTAAAAAATAATTCAACGATATATACGATACTTACGGAAGATTAATTGAACGTATATACGGGTCGTGGTGGCGCTAGTGAGTTCGCTGCAAAGTTCTCTTAACCTTCGATCTCTGACTTATCTTTCTACTATATTATATAAAATATAATATAATATAATAATTATTATCTTTTATTTACCACGTGATTTTATTAAACTATAACAATTTAAAACCAAAAAGATATATTCTTTTATTGATAATTGAAGATAAATTAATTATTAAGTTTTGCACGATATTTATTATGCACAGACAGTTTGATGTCACGTACCAAAGTAGCATCGGAGTTTCTCATTTTTCAATTAATACAATAGTGACTACTACCAACTTATTTCTACTTTTAATCTAAATCCCTATACAAATGACTCTCATTCGAATACTTACATCAGTCTATCAAGACTAGCCAGTAGAGATAAACATTCTGAGAAATTCACCTGATAGAAAAAAAGAAGAATAAAAATCCCCTAAAGTTTAATTCATACGTAATCATCGGTACCACGCTTAACCTTTGTCAAATATTTTCCCAAAATAAATGTTCGAAGCTCGTTTAAAAAGTGTTTCAATGAAACGTATTTTTCCAATATTCCGTCCTGCTCTCACATCCCTCGAAAGGAAACTGTTGACTCGGACGATTTGGTCTTAATTAATGTCAGACGCGAATTTTAATCAGTCTTTTCGCGTGTAAATCACGTGTTTGCCTTCCCGCGGAAACAGGTAGACGAAATGGCCGAGTCGAAACGGCCGACCTGTGAGTTTTAATCTGCACGAGATCGTCAGCAGTTGCTGATTAGGAAAGAGGGCTCAAAAGTGATTTGTCCAATCTCCAGGGAGCTTTTACTTCGCCGATCTTATTGTTCGCCCGTTCTTTTCACGTTCTTCGATTCTCTGGTCCGTCAGCCACGTTCGCAGTCGAGGTTCGATCATACCCTGACACATCCCGGTGTTTCTGCGACTGAGAAAAGTAGCCTGAAGCGATACCCGAGGAAATTCGCCAGGAAAAGGGAATTTCTTATTTCTCTTAAATAAGATTCTCGCGCGAATATCGTATCGATTCGTTTTAGAGTTGTTGCTTCGTTTCTCTTTGATGCTCATCCATGGATCTCCCGTGGTACGACGATCGTAGAAATTGAGAATTTATTGATACGAATGATCACGAACTACCTAAACTCTGTTCGTGATACTTATTTTCCTTTTTTTTTCTTTTTTTTTTTGAGACAGAGAGAGAAAAGATTTTTCTTGAAATTCATTATATAGGTTTGCCATTTTCCTTACATTTTTCGTACATTTTTCTTGACACATCAGATCACTTGAGATCATTGACAACTTCGAGTCAAAATTTATCTAATAGTTTGGAATTGAAATTCATTATATAGTTGTGCTATTTTTCTTGACAAATTAGGTCACTCGAGATCATTGACGACTTCGAGTCAAAATTTATCTAAGAGTTTGGAACAAGTTTCGAATATTTTTGTTATTTCGAGCCATATTATTTTGTATTAATGAAGCTTTGAATTTTCAATTTGCGATGATTTTAAATGAAGATGTTGCAACGCGTGAAGATGAAGAGCATGAATGAAGAGCGGAATTAAAGTGTTAGCTTCAACGTCTTTCTGTGATGATGGATGTTTAAATAATTTGGGCCCTATGCCTATCGTCTTAAGGGTGGTTTATTGACCCTCGCTAAGGTCCACCAAAGTGGTGACCAGGTGATAACGAATATATACGAATCAAGGGACGCTGTCAATAAGGACAACAGTCTTCTACTTAAATTGAGACATTCGGTCCTGGGGCTGCAACAGTCTCCATACTTGTCGTTTCTATTTCATAGCCTGTACCAAACTGTCAGGATCGGTAATACGAGTTTGCCGTGGGACATGAAAGGTAGTTTTTACAAATTCTTAGAGTCACGATGATCCAATTCTACGGAGCGTCGAATATGGCTCATTTCGACGAGAAGATGGAACAATTTGGTCCCTCCTCGTTTCCCGGTCGATCGGTTTTCGATCGGTTTTCGATCGCGGATGGGACTAGAACGGCGAAAGGGGCTCGATCGGGTCGTTTTGTCTTGAATTACGTTACCTGGGATTTTCCTTTCTTCGTTTGCCGCTCATCCGTGGTGGCATGCCGCATCCTGGCCCGTGGAAGCGGAGAAGTTTCACCGGGAATAGATCCTCTCGTGTAAATCCGGATCTCCACGGGCAGTTTTCCTGGACGATCCCACGAAGCCCAACATTTCAGTGGATTACCGTCCCGCGAGATTATACTTTTCGGGTGCGCCTTGAAACTCCTTGCCGGTGTATCTTGGCGTGTCTCGAATTTCTGATTGCCGCCTGTTTGTCGGCGAGAGTC
Organism: Eufriesea mexicana; assembly: GCF_001483705.2. Classification (NCBI taxonomy): domain Eukaryota; kingdom Metazoa; phylum Arthropoda; class Insecta; order Hymenoptera; family Apidae; genus Eufriesea; species Eufriesea mexicana. The sequence continues at coordinate 64,843 of NW_016907991.1, forward strand.
GGGCTCGTACACCTCGGACACCCGAAGGTTCATGACAAAGGATGGAAGTCGAAGGTTTCGGAACCCTTTCGAATATTACGTGTCTTTTATCCTTGATGCGGCTTTCGAATCACGCGCTTACTTACAATGCCTCCATGTCTTTTTTGCCTCGATGTCTCTAATTTTAAATTTGACGTATCAATTAATACCGATCTATAGAATCTGCTTAAATGGCGACTCTGAGTCGTCTCTCGAGTGTAAAGGGTTAATCGCTAGGAATGTATTAAAGCTCAAGTTTCTTCGAGGTATCGTATTTGAATAGGTTATTGGGCGAAAAATTGTAGCAATTGTCAGGGATAATAGACCAAGTCTGAGTTTAAATTGCCTGAATTAGAACAGAAGCTTGAAATGGTTTAAAATTCACGTTATTTTCCGAGTTCAAATCTTCTTAAACTCTCCGTCTCAGTATGCCGCGCTACATTTCAATTAATGAGCCAATGAGGGCAGCCTGCATCAGTTACTATATTACAATAGCTCGTTTCTGTTGAATGGAAATATATAGCCGTGGACTTAAGAACTAGTTAAAGTCTCTTTGTGAGGGGGAAAAAGCCATATGATCCAGTGGATTTTCATTCCCATTCAGCGTATTATACCATGCATGCCTAATAACAAACGGTAAATTGCTTATCCACGGCGTATAACGATCTCACTCTATTTGAACGCGTAAAATCGATATGAAATATTTCGTTTAATTAAAAAGGGGACATTACATTTTTCATGTTCTCTGTTGGATACGTAGATGGATATAAACGGTGTTTTATTTTCCACACGGTATTTTCCATTCCGGTATCAGCTAATCGGAAACGAGGTTAACCGAACGGAAGTAACTTTTCCCAGTAAATATCAAAGTAATATTACATTTTTTCGTACACATTCGACGTGGTATTTATTAATTTTTCGTATTTATTTCATCCCTTTGCTCGTTTATGCACGTACATCCTTCCTTTTATCCCGCTATGACGTTTTTCATCCCTTCTACCCCCTCTGTACACGTTATCACACCGCATCGATATGGTGCATCAGCAAAATATTAAGCGAAAGGTGTTCTTGCTTTGTTCGAGATACACATTCACAGCGAAATGTTGAATCGAAGGTACTAATGCGTGTTGCGTGCGAATGAATGGTTCGAGGACCCTCGAGAAGCATTGCGTTCTGAATGATCCTAGAAGGTGGTGAGAAGCACGAACAAAAGAGCATCGTTCCCCGATATTTGTAAGTCGTTTCCACCCTTGCCACTTTAAAGGTAAAAGGGTGACTATGCCACATTAAGAGAACACTTAAGCAAGGCTAAACGCACCCTTTGTCTTTCTCCGGTTCTTATAGCTTCTCGAGATCAAACGTTCAAGGAGGGTGAGCGAGCGGAAAATTTCGAACCGAAAAAAGAGCAGCTTCTTTCCTCTGCCGTTTCATTTCTCTCATCTCCGTCGAGCGACTTTTATACACGCGTTACGAGTTTAGAAAACTCAACAGCTTTCACCCTTCGATGCGAAACGAATTTTCACTTCCTTTAGTCTCGTTTTGGCCGAGGAATAAAGTTGGATTTTTATTTTTTAGCACGAAGCAGTGTTTGTATTTTATTAGATAGAATCGAGTGTGAATTGGAATTATTTATCGTCAAATAGAATTATTCGTTATAGATATTTTAAGCAATTTACGGTTGTTTTTCGTATATACCTGCGTGAAATGCAAATAGAACTCTCGAATTTTGTAAATTTAACTTAAAACCGATCAATTTGAGTACTCCATGGACGAAAAAGTTACTTTGACAAAGTAAATTCGAAATCGACCCAGTCACCGTTACACTTCCCGTTGCCAAAAACGGCCACCGATAAACGCATAAATTAGAATTCAAATTAGAAATTAAATCCTGTTCGTAATTCACAAGCCCGTGATATATCTCCCTCCATGAATAGTAATCGGCGTTGCGTGGCCATAAAACGCAAATTTCACAAAAATCCAATTTAAATTTCGGAAGGAAAAAGGAAAAATTTCGAAAAGGAAAGGATAAAACGGCGTAGAGTTGCCTCGCATTCGATAAATTGTAACCCTAGTCGAAAATGCGATTCAGCCTAGACAAAACCTCTAGAAAATTCCTGCTATCGCGAAAGAACCAGGAGACAATTTATCCACCATTTCCGGCACGTTTCCATTCCGTGTCGGAACAGGAACGTACACTCACACGCGAAAGTATTCAAACTGGGTGTTTTCTTTGCTACGTCCGACAGTTGAAATATATTCGTTACACTGAAATATTTAAAACTGCGTGGTAAAAAAAACGTATAGTAAAAAAGAAATTCCAGATTGTTTCAATAAAATTAAAAAATAATTCAACGATATATACGATACTTACGGAAGATTAATTGAACGTATATACGGGTCGTGGTGGCGCTAGTGAGTTCGCTGCAAAGTTCTCTTAACCTTCGATCTCTGACTTATCTTTCTACTATATTATATAAAATATAATATAATATAATAATTATTATCTTTTATTTACCACGTGATTTTATTAAACTATAACAATTTAAAACCAAAAAGATATATTCTTTTATTGATAATTGAAGATAAATTAATTATTAAGTTTTGCACGATATTTATTATGCACAGACAGTTTGATGTCACGTACCAAAGTAGCATCGGAGTTTCTCATTTTTCAATTAATACAATAGTGTAAGTTTATAACATATGTATTATAAATACCACACGCATCGTTGAATTATTTCTGTAACTTTACCTTCCTGTCCAAATATTAGTTTAACGTGTACAAAGCACACGTTGTAGACAGCACGTGCAAACGTTCGCATACTTTCATGCACGAGTGTATCTCCGTTCAACCTGGTCACATCTGTGTCTATTCGTAAATAATTCGTTCCAGGCACGTGGTGAAATCGGTACACAGAGTCATTGAATACTCTACACGTTTCCTCGAGTGCTGGAACGACGACGGAAATACCTGGCCGCAGGTAGACAGGCCATTCTTCTTTCAGGAGCTTCGGGTAACGTTCCTCTGGTTCGTTCCTCTGCCTATTCAGCATTTAGCGCGTTTCGCGTTACAATTTTACGGATTGGTCCCAACCTCTGTTTCCCTTGCCATTCTGCATCCCTCTATTCGTCCTCGTTTCGCCGAAGGTCCTCGTTTAGTATGTTTCATCCTGTTCAATGTCCTCTGCGCTGAAATTTCCAAGAGCTGAAATTTCTTGATCGTTGAAAATCGTCATTCCTCTATCTAGCTTCATTCATTTATACGAAAGGCTGTTGAATTTGTTATTGAACAGAGCTTCTGATGAATCTGAACTATGGCTAATGGGGTGATTAACCGTTCGAGTCCCAAGCAGGGCTTGAGGCTTTCGAAAGAACACGGTTGAAAAACCCTGAACAGCGCGATAACGCTTGCCTTAATCGAGTGCGAAGTCCAAACGGCGAGATAGCGCTTGTTTAATTTTATGTCGAAAAATCCCAATCGTCGCAATAGCGCTTGTTGGTACTATGTGACGTACATGCATCAGCAAAGTTGAGCACGATCGAGCTGCTTGGGACTCAAACGGTTAAATTGTTGGGTAGATTGAGTGATTGGTCGATGGAGGCGTGGTAAGTTTGATACTGATTTTCGTGAACGAAGTTGGGCAAGTAATTCGTGTGCTTTAGTGGAGATGGACAGTGTGGCAGATTTTGTATCCTATAAGAAAGTCTCGACGGTGTAACGCGACGATAAACAAGTGAGCTGTTCTTTAGGGTGCTTAGGTGTTGCAAATGAGGATAGAAAAGGAGAGACCGATGTCGATATCTTATCTACAGATGGGATTCGTTGATCGAAAGATGAACAGACTGATTACGTATGTATTTACCGCGTGTTAAGTTTATGGTAAACAATTTATCATGGAACGAAAGAAAGCAACGTGTCGCGAATGAGCGAAGATATGGCAGCCGAGAACCAGCTGGGATACATACGTTTACACAGTATGTGGATTGCGAAAGCTTTTCTTCTTATCATATGGTGTTAGGTTATTTTAGAGCGAAGTAGGTCGCATACTGTAACACAAATAGAATTAGGAGCACCGTGTCTGTGTCGTACACACTTGTACTTGATTTGATGTATTTAACTTATCTTATCAGCTGTATCGGAATACGTCTTTGTTCGCAAACAAAAGTATTCTAGATAAAGTCCCATGTCGGTATATTATTGTGATATCAAACTTAAAAAAGAAAAAAAAAAAAAATGGTAATAGAAAAATAATCGAAATACTCGTGGATTGTTTGCAAATTTTCATTGGAATTACTTTTTCCCTCTACGTTTGTTTTTAAAAGAAATTCATATTTTCATCGATGATCGATATTTATAACTTTGCTTTCATACCTTTTTTCAACAACCTGGATCAATGATGAAGACAGAAATAATATTTGTGCGATAATTGGCGTGAAACGAGTATACAATTTTAGCTCATGCATAAACTCATCGTCGAAGAAAAAAAGAAGTCATTGCTTATACTATAACGAACAGCATTTTATCACAGGAAATTCTAACAACAGGAAAGAGACAGTGTCGATATAATTGGACATTAACGAGGGGTTTAATATCCGAAAAATTTCAACTTGCAATAACTCTCATTGGTGCTTTGAAGCTCGACTTTCTTGGTCACTCGAGTAGCATATCGTGATCCATGACATGACCAAAAAGATGTAAGTGTTAATCGTCAGAAGCTGCGACGTTATTCCCTTTTTCTATTTTGACAAGTCTGACTCGTGATGAAGACTTTGGGTCAAACACGAATATCACGAGTCGGACACGAGAACAGAGAGTCAGCCCAAACATGAGTATCACGAGTCAGACTCGTGATCAGAACATTTTTCTAAATATAGTTTCGAAACTGTCATCTATTACAAAATATAATATATTTATAATAGTAATAAAAGGAAAAAGGATTAGAGTTTACTTCCACAACAGTAGTATCGCGTAAAACTCACTATATCGCAAATATAATATTTACAATTCGGCTCGTATTGCGACTGTTTCCGAGTATCAGTCTAATTTGTTTTGGTTCAGATTTCGTTGAGCTAAAAGGCACGGGAAGGGGTTAATCTTCGAACACTTATTTTACCCCATTATTTTCTAATTCGGATATAAATATTGCCCATCATCCCAAATCTCGTGTTATTCTTCTTCAAATCGTCAGTTTGGAATCACAGTGATGAAAAATCTGGCACGTACACAGTCGCGTTGTTACGCTCAAAGTTCGCGTGTGAATTTGGTGGATTCCTATAATAGATGGGAATAAAACTATTTCGTAGATAGCGAAGTACGTTCCCAAAGACGTATTTTATTCAATACGCTGGAGCTAAATTAAATTAATTTTTTAACTCGACACCGTTATCACTTTCCATTCATGCTCGTTGCGTGTCGTTTAACCCATCACCTTGCCCTCTTCAACGTTGCTCCTTCGACGACGAGGCTCGATTGGCCAAGGCAACTGATCCACTCGCGAATAAACAAGTGGAAAGGAGGAAGCAGCGAGAAGAACGACTCTATCCATCGTCATCTTTCGACCCTGTCGGTCGTCCATTTATGCGTGTCGCCAGGAACAATTAAATCGTTCGCAGTCTGGCTCTCTTCCCCGGCGACTTTCCTTCAGAAATTAAAATCGCACCATAGAATCTCACCCCCTTCTTTCTCTCCGTTTCACCGGTTCCAAGTGTCAATGGCCACCGCGCACCCCCCACGGCTGCGACCCCTTGTGTTTCTACCCCTCGGCGAGTCGACATTGAAACGCGGCGAAACGTTAAAAGCAGGTTTGCCTAGGAAAGGAGAGATCGAGGCAGAGAAACGCGGGGACCCGGACGAGAAGCTCACAGGCTCCGCGAAGAAGAGTCGAAGAAGTGGAGCGCGATAAACGAAAGGAGAAACGAGGAAAGGAGAAATAATTGAAAGAAGATAGCGGCACGGATAAGCAAGGAAGATGCAACACGAGATGGAGATTCGTGCCGTGGCCCTCTTGTTCTGACTTCTTTATCCTGGTGTAACGAAGAGAGCTGGCCATTGAGACGATAGATGGTAGGCTACAGGGAAAAGAAACACGCGAGTGGAAGAAGGAGAGGGAGCTGTTCGACCAGTCGGAATTTTCTACCCTTTTCTCCGTCCCCCTTGCACCCTTTCGCTCCTCTAAGTGACTCTTTGAACCCTTCGGATTATTTTGTTTCTTTATCGCAATTGGACCCGCTCGATTCAGTCGAAGAATTCGATTAGGTGTCTCATTGTAGCATTAAGAAATTGGCCTATTATTCGTGTCGCAGTCGCACATGCTCGAGGATCGGAATTGTTCCAACGTGATCGTCAGGCGGCAGTTTTCAACATGTGTATCGTTAATGGCTGCGATTTATTGCTCGGATTACGCTGCTGCAGAGTAACTTTAGTTAAAATGTCCGCGAAGACAGTAGAAGTCAAACGTAATTGGCGAAATTAGGATAAAGATGGCGCAGGCTTCGTGAAGAAATTAAATTTCAACTTGACGAATTTTCGAATATTTCAGCTTCCATTCTCGAGATATCCGATTAAGATATTCAGCAAAGCCTCGGTTTTGCCGCGATACAAATGGAAACACCGATTTCGTAATTCCTCCACAGATATTCTACTCCGCTGAGCAATCAGTGCGGTAGTCAATCACTTCGCAATTAAACGCGATAAATGTTAACATTAGAAAAATTGGTCGGTTGGCAAGATTAATCCCCGGAACGATCGTTCCGAGAATGTATTATCGTGGCTGAACACAGAAACCCATACGTGACGCGTATTCCGTTAGTCGCGTGATCCTCAATTGCGAAGGTACTTGCACATGCGAACCTGCGTGTCCCCGTCATTTCAATTATTACTCCACTTCGCTGGCTCAATGTCAAGCGCACTATTCTACGGTAATCCGAGTATGGGAACCGTTCGAATTAATCGCCGCTGTACGCTTCGTGGACCGTCTTGAACCTGGTAAAATGTTAATCAACGATGAACGCGAGGAGGAGTTGTTAATGAAAGCGTAATGAGCCAAAGGGAGCGGAATTCATGGCGTTACCTCGGTTCTAAGGCCCAGAGGCCATTTGCACTCCCATGGGTAATTTGCATCCTGTTGCAACTTCGGAACTTTCACATTTATCTGACATTTGGTCGAACGAATTAGGAAGCACAGTCCAGGATAATCGAGCTCTAACAGGATGGCGAATAGAAGCGAAAATTCACTGCAAAATCTACAAGAGCTACTTAATTTTCGTCATACCTTTTTCTCGACATAGGAAAATCTTATAACTAGCTCATAATCTCTTTACATCATCTTTACATCATCTTAGATTGATTCTGTTCCAATCTATGCGAGGAACGTGCATATACTCTTGACAGCTTTTTGGTACCGAAGGAAGTCACGCGTTCCAGTTCTTTTGGCTCACAGTTTCACTGATCTTGTAATCAAGTGTTTTAGCAACAGAGATACAGCGAGAGGTTTATCTGCTCTACATTTCGAATCTGTACATAAGTGCTGAGAATTATCCACGCTTCTTGTAGTTCCATTGTGGTATCTATTCCAAGAAGAGATAGATATTCTTTGTACACCGATATGATACGTTACTTCTGCATCTGTTGCTCGAGATTTCTTGTTTGCAGATCAGTGACTTTCAAATTGCAAATTAAACCGCTTAAAATTTTTTTCTGGCAAAAGATCCATGAAAGAAAATTGTCAGTTCTCTGTCATTGGAGTTTAGTGACGCGGAAAGTCACGTCGTTATAGTACAATGCGCGACAAAATGGTGGCGCAGCCTAGACTCTCCGAGCTTCCCGAGCAACTTCAAACCGATGTATGTCGAAAAAAAAAAAAGAAAAATAATCTTTCCATTTGACCTACTGTAGTAGGATTAAAGTTAATAAAACATCAAGAAAGTATGACGAAATTATCGACCGAGCAATTCCCAATGACTCGAATAACAAAAATTCCCTAGAATTTTAACGTTAACCTCATCACGGTCATATAACCGGTGCATGAAGAAGCAATGATTAGAATCTTAAAAAATAGTATATTTCAGAGAGATATTAAAGGGTCGATATACACGTATATTGGCAGACAAATTACCAAGACGAGTGACTATACTATAACGTTGAATTTTCAATGAAAATTAAAAAACGGTCATTCAAACCACAACAGGTTCAGTGTTAACCCTTTGCACTTTCAGTCACCATTTGATAAAATTTCGAAGCTCGATATTAATTAATATATCAAATTTAAAATAACGTAACAGTGTGCGAGATATCGAAATTAAATAATTCTACGTGTTAATTATACATACGATTTCTTATTTACTGCTTAAAGAATATCATCAGCCTTATGGCAGAAAATTTGTCAACTCCAGCCCTTCTTTAGCGAAAAAATCGTCGAGCACGAAGGGTTAAGTTGCAATTCTCAGCGCCTGTAAATAACATCCTGCCCCGGTGGATCGCTTTGTATTCAAACTGTAACCCCGAACGCGTTAAGCCGTGCAAACTGTCTGTGATAGCTGAGAGTCGATTCCAGGGACGTCTCTCGTTAGAAGAGGTTAATAACCATGCTTGACACTGTTTCCGTGATTCGCGCAATCCTCAGCTATGCGAAGAAACGGACGCAGGGCGCACTGATAGCATCTTGTTGGGCGCATTAACGCTGTACGTTCTCAGTACGTGACGATACAGCGAGCATCTTGGCACGCACACGCGCCAGCATCTCGCGTGTACGCACGCGAGCAGCCTGGCACAAACACGAAGCAAGTCGGAGAGAGAGTCAATGCACCGAGTAGCTGGATCAATGAGGCTGATTACTCAGCTCGATTCTCTCGTAGACGCGAGCCAGACCGAGGCAAGAGCCTCTGCTCTGCTGGTTGCTTACTTTCCGGATGGGGTCGCCGGGAGTCGTCGGAGAATTAAATCGTGACGAATTGAAAACGCTTCAATTACGGGACAGGGACGTACGTTTTCAAGTGCAAGGCTCCTGCCAGTTGCAGAGCCGCATCGGTGAAAGGGACTTATGCACCGATGAAGGTGGCCTCGCGTGCTTTGCTGCCTCGGTTCCAGATCTCTCTGTCTGTAGGTCCAGAGGAGTTGTTCGTTATCCAGGCTTCTTCGCCGATTTATGGCGCGTCCTGAAAACGCCGATCAATCGAGGGATATGTGATACAGGTGACAGGGGTCAGAGACATTTGCTATTTTCGAGGCGTGGAATACAGCACCCGTGTCATTTGACGGTACAGTCTCTAGGCGGTACACGATTTCTAGTTATTCTTAGGGATTAACACGTTGAGTGCTACGTCAGTCCCTGGGGACTGAGAGTGAACTTTCCGTTCAGGTGGCGTCAATCCCTAGGGACTAACAGTAGATTTTTCGTTTGAACGGCGTGGATTTTAGGGCCTGACAGCGAACTTTTCGTTTGGTCGACATCGGTGCGTGAGACTGGCATTGTCAAGGGTTAAATTATCAATGACAATTAATATATTGTAAAAATTGAATTCCCTCTGCTAAAGTAAATCTTTACACTTCCGTGGCTTTTTTCGACTGATCGTCTCTTGGTGATCGCCTTTTTGCCTTTCTGGCATTCCCCACCTCGTTATCTTCTGTTCATAATTTGTATATTTGTGCAGTGGCTGTACCATTCTCACAATCCAAACGACAAAGTGAAACAAAGTAATCTTCCTCTCATACTCTTCAGTATACTTCAGTGCTCGGCATCAAATGCTCACTCGCTGCCGCCTGAGCGGAAAGTATAGCAAAATCAGTGCCGCACTCAACGTGTTAACTAGGTTTTCCAAGTGTCTATGACGATGGTAATTATCTGGTAGTGAACTGAGAATGACTTTAGTCCCTCTCCGAATTATCTTTGTCACTTAGGATTGGTGACAGTGGTGAGAGGCCAAACGGCGCGAGGGAACAGGAGTTAGGTGATTTCTGGGGTACTTGTTGGAAGTTTGATTGGTAGTAAGGTGTAGTGGTCGATATAGCGGCGTTCTAACCATCTTGAGATTAGTTATGGACCCGTTGCATCGATTCGAGATAATTGTGTTCAGTGGGGCTGAGAAAGTTGATGGGATGGTGTACGTGGTATTTGACTGAGAGTTTCATTGGTGTCGAGGCGCGAGTTCATGAAGCTAATTGACCGACGATGAGATCCATTTGGGCGGAGTATCTTGTGTTGGTCCTGGAAGAGATCGAACTTTTACAGTATAGAAATATGTACAAACACGAAACAGATTATTAGATTCTAGCTATAATTAATGTTGAACGTCTTTATTTTCTGAAGTTGATACGACTGGGTTTTCAGAGAGAGGGTTGTTGTGTAGAGAAAAGATATTAAGAGAAGAACACCTTTTTTACAATTGAGTACTCAAAGAAACCAAAGATATATAATTTCGTTCTTCATTTATCATTTATTGTTTTATTTAAATTTTTACACCTTACACCTTTCTACAAATGCATGAATGGCACTTGAATAAGTAAACTGAATAGAAGGGCGCAGTGTCAAAAATTTTCTCATAACCTCAACAATTAAGATAAATTTTTAATTATGAAAATATAATATTTGTTTTAGAAATAACGATTAACTCCTATCCACGTTCGAGTGAAGTTGTAATTGAGTAGTAATAGTAAAAATAGGTGAGAGCATATGATTGCGAGAAATTAATTAGATTTATATTTAATATTTGTGTTTGATCATTTTTTGTAATTAAATAAAGAATTGTTCTTATTGTTATTGATATTTCATCCACCATTAACGGTATGTTAATTCATCGGGACACGCTGTAATTAAAAGTGTCCCACCATTTTGATGCACCGTAATGCATGCTAGGACATTTTTAGTCTCACCTCGAAATACTGCAATAGTTGCACGCGCATAGGTTTATATTTCGTCTTATTTACGTAAAGCAGTTGGTAATACCTTCGACAAATGTTATAAATGTATTCGCTCGTGTTGGCAACATTCAACGTGCCAGTACAGGTTCATCGATTGTTGCAAACGGAAGGTTTATTGCATTAAGCTTTTACATTTCGTGATTCCTTTATTAGTAAAAATATACCAATTTTGTTTCATT